>NC_053027.1:285034695-285334695 GCF_003073215.2 Triticum urartu | reverse complement strand
AAATGCATTTCTGTTGATTTCTAGGGTTTACAAAAGTTGCATTGGCAACTTTGCCCAAATGAGCTCAAAATTGGTGGAAAGCCCTAATTATATGTGCCATTTTACCCCGTGGAGTCTGATGCCAAATGGAGTTCATTTGCTTACCCATACAAGCATTAAACACCTTCTGCCACTTTACCAAAATTCCAATTTTGACCTCTTCCACTAATCTCCATGGCCTCAACTTTTTACCACAGCTACTACTGACCTTCTTATACCTCCAGTAACTTTCCCCTGGCCATTGCTCAATGATTGAGGGGTAGAATACCCCCAATTACCTCCTTGGACAGCCCCTCTCTCCCTCTTCTTCTACCTCTCTCTTCTCCTACTGGCCACCCAGGGCATCCAAGGCCATATCCCACTTCTTTACTTCCCCCTAGAGCTACCAGACACATTTGGCCGCGCCCACATTGCATAAAAAATGGCCATGCCGGCCATTTGGGCGCTCTGGAGCGCGCTACAGTGCGCTCCCGCAGTATAGCCGCCCCTGCCAACCACTCCCGGCCACCTCGGGCCTCCCCAGCGCGCCCGACGATGTGCTTCGGTGTCTGCATCACGCTAAACCCCTGTCCCCCTCCTCCTTCTGCCCCTCCTCGCACACGCACCAGCCGCACGAGAGCTCCAATGAGCGGCCTCACATGTGCGGCATCTCTGGCCTTGCCCCGCTCTCTCCCTTAGCTCCCCTCGGCGTAGTCCACGCCCAGCAACACCCCAGACACGGCGCCGGCTCCTCCCGAGCCCTGTGGCGACGAGCAGGAGCTTGCTGGCGCACGGGTCCATGGCACCCCGCCATTCGCCTATTTAAGGGCCTCCCCGAGCCTCTCCCTCACCACCACCCGCTCCTACCTACTCCAAATCGGCCCCCTGTGCCCTCCACTCTCTTCCAGGAGCGCCCGAGCTCGAGATCGAGCTCGAGCTCCGCCGCCTCGGGTCACCGTCGATCTCAGGGTACAGGCCCTCTCCACCGCTCCTCTTCCTCGATCTGGAACCTCCGCGGCTCACTGATCATTTCCCATTTCCTCCCCGCTTCTTTTGCAGCCGGAAACGGCCGGAACCACCGCCTCCCGAAGCTCTTCCGCCAGTTTCCTCGTCGCCGGCGAACCCCTACACTCCGGCGACCACCTCCACCTCCACCCGAACGGCGACTCCGCCCTGAGCACGCCGGTGCCCTCGGATCTCCTCGCCGTCGACCACAGCGACACCGGTGAGCTCGCCTCCTTCTCTGGCCCGAGGTTGAAGACGAAAGCCATGGGGCCCGTCGGTTAGCCTCACACTCTGACGGGTGGGCCCCACCCGTCAGGTTTAAAAACGCGCGCGCGCGCACCGGTTCGCTGCGTCGGCTGGAGGTGTATTTCCCAAATACGCCTTCAACGTGGCAGCCTTGCGCGGGCTGGATTCCCCCTGGGCCTGTTGCACTGTGGCCGAATAGGCCCAGTTGCACAGTGGCCTTTTTCCTTTTCTTTTTCTGTAACTTTTCCAAATATTCCATAGGATTAAATAATAATCCAAATGCAATAATTCCAACTCCTAAATTCTTTTAATAATCCCACCTATTTATTGGTCCAGTTTTCACTCTTATCAAACCAACTTTTCTTCACTCTTCAAATTTAAATATGAATTTGAGCATTTATGCCTGTCATTTAAAATTCCTAGCACTGTTTCCATGACTCCAAATCCAAAACTAGGAGTTTTCCCCTTCTTAGCTTTCACCCTAGTATTTAACAAAAATGAGTTGACATTTTTCTAAGCACTTTGGTTTTTCTGTTTTATTATTGCCTAATTTTCCCGTTATTATTTTGCGACGATAGATTGCGTTGCTGACAAAGGAGTTGGACCAGAAAACTTTGAAGACCCAGAAGACCTTGCTGAGCCAAGCAAGCAGCCCTTTGACCATGTCCATGAAACCCTTTTTATGCATGTCATATAGCACTTTTATTGCTTGCATCGGAGACATGCTACTGTGGTGACCACATGGGGTGGTTTGCCACCGTTACTTCCTCATTGATACTTGCATTGTGCATGAACCTACCTTCTTATGAGGGTTATGCCGGTGGGGGTAGATAGGATGCTAAAGTAGTTGCTACGCAAAAAGGGACGGGAATATGCATGGTGATGGAGACAAAGTATCTTCAAAAGACTTTTCGAAAACCCCCGGGTGCCACTTATGCCCAAGGGAGATAATGAGTTGGGTAACCACTTGATGACAAAGTGGTGTATCGAGGCAAGTGTGTGTGTTGTTTTCAAAACAGATTGGTTTAAGTTGCGACCGTTATTCCAACCTTACATGCGCAACCACTCTACCCTTATATGGGAAAGGGCATTATTGATTACCCTAGGCCGATACTAGCTTGGAGCCGCATTACTAGTGACGGGAGAGTTGTTGTTGCACTCTCTCGGGACGGGGTCGTGCCAAGTAGGGCGGCCATGACTATTTTCACAAGGCACCAGACACAACGTTGGTACCCCGTGCTTGTGGTATGTGACGAATATGGGAGCGAGGCTCCTCAATTTTAAGATGTGAAATGTTGGGCACGGGGGTTACTACCAATCAAGTGGACTCTATGTTAGTGTCGTCTAGGGAAATATAGTGATCGGGTGCTTACCCCAGGTACTTGAGGTACCGCGGGTCGTGAATGACACGGAAGTTCCCGGGATCTTGTGGGTAAAGTGTGCAACCTTTGTAGAGTGTAAAACTATTCGAATAGCCATGTCCACGGTCAAGGACAGTTGGGTAACCACTCTTGGGCTATGTCCACTTGTTTACAAACCAGTGTGTGTGGGAAGTACTACTTGGGTCAAGTCAAGGACTTGACATGAATGAGTTGGGTTGGAGCCCACTCCCTTTATGTTGATATCTGTAACCAGCCCCTATGGTTACTTGAATTCATATGATGCATGTTTTACCAGTTGTTGAACATGTCATAACACAACAAAATTTGCTTTCCGCAAAAAATTACCTATGTCATGCATTGTTGTATCTTGAGCCAAAACATGGGTTACTTACGAGTACATTCAAAGTACTCATTAGCTTGCCACTGGTTATTTAATTGGCCAGGCATGGAAGAACAGGAGTTCGAAGAAGAGTTCTTTGGAGACGAACATGTGAACTAGGACGTTTCCTAGTCAGAATGCCTGTAGGGTGAAGGCAGATGGCATGGGTTCTACTTATCGACAAAGATTTCCGCTGCTTAAGTTTATTTGGTATTCAGCCCTTATGGCTTTATCTATGTAAGACTTGACCATAATGGTCATAATTTGTGTAAGACGGTGTGTATGGATGTAAGACTCTTGTTATTCAGCTTCTATGTGTTCAGTGAGCATTGATCTCTGGGATCACTGTACACGTGCATTCGGTGATCACGACTTATGAGTCGGGGTCCCCACAATTGCGTAGTTTTGATCTGAAAATAACATAGGTCCTATGCGGTAGCAGTTTTAGCACTAGTTTTTTATATTAGAATACATCCTCATCGCGATAGATCTCCTCTGGGGCACCTCCACTTTTCTGCTGCTGCCTCTATAGGTTTAGAATTTATTTCCTTTCTCTAAATAGTTTCAGATCCAAATTTATAGCTTAACTTGTGGAACCTGTTTGTCCCAACACTTAGCAAATTTCGCTCTTGTCAGATCCTGAATACCAGTATGTGTCATGGGGCTTACATATCCGGTTTACAATTAATCATATATCATTAGTCCTTAATTAAGCCGCCATTCTAAACGTATACTACAGCTGTTAACTTGTGATTTCACTAACTGATTTGAACCGGCAAATTACTTCCTCCCTTTAGGTTTTCCTTCTTTCACCATGCCGCCAACGACAGTCTATACATGCAATTGGGTCCCCTCCATCGTCACTGAGGGCACATTCAAAGACTTTGTCAAAGTCGGGTACTTGCCCGCAAAGAGTGTTATGCATTACCGCACCCCTGAACCGGGCCAGGAAAGACCTCAGCCAAAGGATGGCAAAGTCCTTGTATTTCACGGATCACATGAACCGGGGCTTCTCACCACCCGGCTCTAAATTTTTCCGAGATGTTCTGCACTTTGATACGTCTCCAACGTATCTATAATTTTTTTATTGTTCCATGCTATTATATTATCTGTTTTGGATATTTAATGCGCTTTATTATACACTTTTATATTATTTTTGGGACTAACCTACTAACCCAGGCCTAGTGCAAATTGCTGTTTTTTGCCTATTTCAGTGTTTCGCAGAAAAGGAATATCAAACGGAATCCAAACGGAATGAAACCTTCGGGGGAGTTATTTTCGGGAAAAACATGATCCAGTGGACTTGGAGTAGACGTCAAGAAAGGAGAGAGGAGGCTATGAGGCAGGGAGGCGCACCTGCCCCTGGGCGTGCCCCCACCCTCGTGGGCCCCTCGCAGCTCCACCGACCTACTTCTTCCTCCTATATATATATCCATATACCCCAAAAACATCGAGGAGCACCACGAAACTGAAGGAAATATGCCCTAGAGGCAATAATAAAGTTATTATTTATTTCCTTATTTCATGATAAATGTTTATTATTCATGCTAGAATTGTATTAACCGGAAACATAATACATGTGTGAATACATAGACAAACAAAGTGTCACTAGTATGCCTCTACTTGACTAGCTCATTGATCAAAGATGGTTAAGTTTCCTAACCATAGACATGAGTTGTTATTTGATCAATGGGATCACATCATTAGGAGAATGATGTGATTGACTTGACCCATTCCGTTAGCTTAGGACTCGATCATTTGTTTACTGCTATTGCTTTCTTCATGACTTATACATGTTCTTATGACTATGAGATTATGCAACTCCGGAATACCGGAGGAACACTTTGTATGCTACCAAACATCACAACATAACTGGGTGATTATAAAGGTGCTCCACAGGTGTCTCCGATGGTACTTGTTGAGTTGGCATAGATCAATATTAGGATTTGTCACTCCGATCGTCGGGGAGGTATCTCTGGGCCCTCTCGGTAATACACATCACTATAAGCCTTGCAAGCATGATAACTAATGAGTTAGTTATGGGATTATGTATTACATAACGAGTAAAGAGACTCACCGGTAACGAGATTGAACTAGGTATTGGGATACTGATGATCAAATCTTGGGCAAGTAACATACCGATGACAAAGAGAACAACGTATAGTGTTGTGCGGTTTGATCGATAAAGATCTTCGTAGAATATGTAGGAACCAATATGAGCATCCAGGTTCCGCTATTGGTTATTGACCGGAAATGTGTCTCGGTCATGTATACATAGTTCTCGAACCCGTAGGGTCCGCACGCTTAAAGTTCTGTGACGATTGGTTTTATGAGTTTATATGTTTTGATGTACCGAAGCTCGTTCCGAGTCCCGGATGTGATCACGGACAAGACGAGGAGTCTCGAAATGGTCGAGACATAAAGATTTATATATTGGAAGCCTATATTTGGATATCAAAAGTGTTCCGGGTGAAATCGGGATTTTACCGAAGTACCGGGGGTTACCGGAACCCCCCCCCCCCCCCGGGGGGGGGGGGGGGGGTTTAATGGGCCAAGATGGGCCTTAGTGGAAGAGAGGAGGGGCTGCCAGGGCAGGCCGCGCGCCCCCTCTCCCTCTAGTCCGAATTGGACAAGGAGGGTGGGCGGCGCCCCCCATTCCTTCCTCTCCCCCTCCTCCTTCCCCCTTCTCCTACTCCAACTAGGAAAGGAGGGAGTCCTACTCCCGGTGGGAGTAGGACTCCTCCTGGCGCACGTCGTCTCCCCCCTTGCTCCTTTATATACGAGGGCAGGTGGTATGTCTCCAATGTATCTATAATTTTTGATTGCTCCATGCTATATTATCTACTGTTTTGGACTATATTGGGCTTTATTGTCCACTTTTATATTATTTTTGGGACTAACCTATTAACCGGAGGCCCAGCCCAGAATTGCTGTTTTTTGCCTATTTTCAGTGTTTCGGAGAAACAGAATATCAAACGGAGTCCAAACGGAATAAAATCTTCGGGAACGTGATTTTCTCACCAAACGTGATCCAGGAGACTTGGACCCTACTCCAGGGAGTCAAAGAGGAGGTCACGAGGGTGGGGGGCGCCCCCTCCCCTACGTCGTGCCCCCCTGCCTCGTGGGCCCCTCAGTGCTCCACTGACGTACTCCTTCCTCCTATATATACCTACGTACCCCAAACGATGAGAACAGGAGCCAAAAACCTAATTCCACCGCCGCAACTTTCTGTATCCACGAGATCCCATCTTGGGGCTTGTTCCGGAGCTCTGCCGGAAGAGGGCCGTCATCACGGAGGGCTTCTACATCATCCTAGCCCCTCCGATGAAGTGTGAGTAGTTTACCTCAGACCTTTGGGTCCATAGTTAGTAGCTAGATGGCTTCTTCTCTCTCTTTGAATCTCAATACAAAGTTCTCCCCCTCTCTCATGGAGATCTATTCGATGTAATCTTCTTTTTGCGGTGTGTTTGTTGAGACCGATGAATTGTGGGTTTATGATCAAGTCTATCTATGAATAATATTTGAATCTTCTCTGAATTATTTTATGTATGATTGGTTATCTTTGCAGGTCTCTTCGAATTATCCGTTTGTGGCCAACTAGATTGGTAGTTCTTGCCATGGGAGAAGGGCTTAGCTTTGGGTTCGATCTTGCGGTGTCCTTACCCTGTGACAGAAAGGGCAGCAAGGCACGTATTGTATCGTTGCCATCGAGGATAACAAGATGGGGTTTATTTCATATTGCATGAATTTATCTCTCTACATCATGTCATCTTGCTTAAGGCGTTACTCTGTTTTTAACTTAATACTCTAGATGCATGTTGGATAGCGGTCGATGAGTGGAGTAATAGTAGTAGATGCAGAATCGTTTCGGTCTACTTGTCACGGGCGTGATGCCTATATACATGATCATGCCTAGATATTCTCATAACTATGCTAAATTCTGTCAATTGCTCAACAGTAATTTGTTCACCCATCGTAGAATACTTATGCTCTTGAGAGAAGCCACTAGTGAAACCTATGGCCCCCGGGTCTATTCTCATCATATCAATATCCATCACTTTAATCTTGATTTGCTTTTTTACTTTGCTTTTACTTTTTACTTTGCATATTTATACCAAAAATACCAAAAATATTATATCTATCAGATCTCACTCTTGTAAGTGACCGTGAAGGGATTGACAACCCCTAATCGCGTTGGTTGCGAGTAGCTATCGCTTTGTGCAGGTACGAGGGGCTTGAGCATGGCCTCCTACTGGATTGATACCTTGGTTCTCAAAAACTGAAGGAAATATTTATGCTACTCTACTGCATCATCCCTTCCTCTTCGGGGAAAACCAACGCAAGCTCAAGACGTAGCAAGAAGAATTTCTGGCGCCGTTGCCGGGGAGTCTACGCAAAAAGTCAGCATACCAAGTACCCATCACAATCCCTATCTCTCGCATTACATTATTTGCCATTTGCCTCTCATTTTCCTCTACCGCACTTCACCCTTGTCGTTTTATTCGCCCTCTCTCTTTCTCTATCCTCCCTCTCTATTTGCCGCTTTTGCCCGCTTGCCTTTTTGTTTGCTTGTCGTCATGGCTAGTCTCATATCTTCCCCGTTCTCTCCCGAGAATGAAGTTCTAAATTTTAAACAAAGGGAGGGAGAAAATCTAAAATATGCTTGGTATAGAATTTGCAATGCTCAAAATAGATCTCCCAGGAAGCAATCTACCTTAGTTCTTCTCTGCAATTTTTATGTAGGTGTTAATCCTTGGTATAGATATATCCTCGATACCATTACCAGAGGGAACTTCTTGGGTAGCCATACTTTTGATTCTTATAATGCTATGCTAAATTTATTTGGCTCACCACCTCTTTTGGTTAATGGAACCACGTTAACTTTGGAGCATGTTATGCAAAGACTTGAAATTATCGAAAATAAAGTTGCTACTGTTGAATCAATTGAAAATCTAGATAAAAAGATCCACAATCAAATTACTCAATATGGATCTAAGGTAGGAATGACTCTGAAAAATATTAAGGAAAAGGGACCCATAGTCAATGAGAAGATAAACTTAGATTCTAATAGAATTGATAAACTTGAGGCTATCATTACAAACTTGGGAACCGCTTTTTCTTCCGTAAAGAATACTCCAAGTCCTCCTACTAAAATTTCCAAGCTTATGTATGTTCCTAAAAATAAGGGTGAATCATCTAGTAAGGAAACTGCGGATCTTAAATCTATAAGTATTCATCCTAATCTTTTTGCTATCATTAAGGAACCGATTGCTACAAATGAATTTTTTGATCTTGTGCCTAAAAGTTTGATAATCACTAGAAAGAAAGAAATTCCTAAGGTAAATAGATGCCTCATCGAAGAATTGCCTACCAAAGATGGCAACACCTAGATCTATCCTCGCTTTTATGCCTAGCTAGGGGCGTTAAACGATAGCGCTTGTTGGGAGGCAACCCAATTTTATTTTTATTCTTTGCTTTTTGCTCCTGTTTAATAATAAATAAATTATTTAGCCTCTTTTTTGGTTGTGTTTTTTTGTGTTTAATTAGTGTTTGTTCCAAGTAGAACCGTTGGGAAGACTTGGGGAAAATCTTGCTGAACTTGCTGTAAAAAAGAGAAACTTTAGTGCTACCAAGAACTGCTTTCATTTTTATTTGAAGAGTGCTATTTAGTTAATTATTTTTTCAGATGATTAATAGATAAATTCCTCACGTCCAGCAATTTATTTTAGAATTTTTGGTGTTCCAGATCTTGCGCTAGCTACAGATTACTACAGACTGTTCTGTTTTTGACAGATTCTGTTTTTCGTGTGTTGTTTACTTATTTTGATGAATCTATGGCTAGTAAAATAGTTTATAATCCATAGAGAAGTTGGAATACAGTAGGTTTAACACCAATATAAATAAAGAATGAGTTCATTACAGTACCTTGAAGTGGTCTTTTGTTTTCTTTCGCTAACGGAGCTCACGAGTTTTCTATTTTGAGTTTTGTGTTGTGAAGTTTTCAAGTTTTGGGTGAATTCTTTTGATGGATCATGGAACAAGGAGTGGCAAGAGCCTAAGCTTGGGGATGCCCATGGCACCCCAAGATAATCCAAGGACACCAAAAAGTCAAAGCTTGGGGATGGCCCGGAAGGCATCCCCTCTTTCGTCCACTTCCATCGGTAATTTACTTGGAGCTATATTTTTATTCACCAACATGATATGTGTTTTGCTTGGAGCGTCTTGCATTATTTGTGTCTTTGTGTATTAGTATGCCACAATCATCCTTGCTGTACACACCTTTTGAGAGAGCCATACATGAATTAAAATTTGATAGAATACTCTATGTGATTCACTTATATCTTTTGAGCTAAGTAGTTTTGCTCTATGTGCTTCACTTATATCTTTTGAGCTAAGTGGTTTTTCTCTATGTGCTTCACTTATATCTTTTGAGCTAAGTAGTTTTGCTCTTTGTGCTTCAATTATATCTTTTGAGCGTTATAATTTTGCTCTATGTGCTTCACTTAGATCTTTTAGAGTACGGTGGTGGATTTCTTTTAAAGAAACTATTGATCTCTCATGCTTCACTTAAATTATTTTGAGAGTCTCTTAATAGCATGGTAATTTTCTTAATAAAAATATGCTTGGTATCCAAGATTTGTGAAACTTTCTTTTGAGTGTGTTGAATACTAAGAAAAGATTGAAGCATGATAATTGTTTTGAGATATGGAGGTGATAATATTAAAGTCATGCTAGTTGAGTAGTTGTGAATTTAAGGAATACTTGTGTTAAGGTTTGTGATTCCCGTAGCATGCACGTATGGTGAACCGTTATGTGATGAAGTTGGAGCATGATTTATTTATTAATTGTCTTCCTTATGAGTGACGGTTGGGGACGAGCGATGGTCTTTTCCTACCAATCTATCCCCCTAGGAGCATGCGCGTAATACTTTGCTTTGATAACTTCTAGATTTTTGCAATAAGTATATGATTTCTTTATGACTAATGTAGAGTCCATGGATTATACGCACTCTCACCCTTCCACCTTTGCTAGCCTCTCTAAATATCGCGCACCTTTCGCCGGTATCATACACCTACCATATACCTTCCTCAAAACAGCCACCATACCAACCTATTATGGCATTTCCATAGCCATTCTGAGATATATTGCCATGCAACTTTCCACCATCTAGTTCATCATGACACATTCATCATTGTCATATTGCTTAGCATGATCATGTAGTTGACATAGTATTTGTGGCAAAGCCACCGCTCATAATTTCTTCATACTTGTCACTCCTGATTCATTGCATATCCCGGTACACCACCGGAGGCATCCATATAGAGTCATACTTGTTTTAGAATCGAGTTGTAATCATTGAGTTGTAAATAAATAAAAGTGTGATGACCATCATTCAATAGAGCATTGTCCCAAAAAAATAGAAAGGCCAAAGAAAAAAAAGAAGGCCCAAAAAAAGAAAATAAATAAAAAGGGGCAACGGAGGAATCCATATAGAGTCATACTTTGTTTTAGAATCGAGTTGTAATCATTGAGTTGTAAATAAATAAAAGTGTGATGATCATCATTCAATAGAGCATTGTCCCAAAAAAATAGAAAGGCCCAAGAAAAAAAAGAAGGCCCAAAAAAAGAAAATAAATAAAAAGGGGCAATGCTACTATACTTTTTCCACACTTGTGCTTCAAAGTAGCACCATGATATAGCGAGTCTCATATATTGTGCTTCAAAGTAGCACCATGTTCTTCATATAGATAGTCTCATATGTTGTCACTTTCATATACTAGTGGGAATTTTACATTATAGAACTTGGCTTGTATATTCCAATGATGGGCTTCCTCAAAATTGCCCTAGGTCTTCGTGAGCAAGCAAGTTGGATGCACACCCACTTAGTTTCTTTTGTTGAGCTTTCATACATTTATAGCTCTAGTGCATCCGTTGCATGGCAATCCCTACTCACTCACATTGATATCTATTGATGGGCATCTCCATAGCCCGTTGATACGCCTAGTTGATGTGAGACTATCTTCTCCTTTTTGTCTTCTCCACAACCACCATTCTATTCCACCTATAGTGCTATATCCATGGCTCACGCTCATGTATTGCATGAAGATTGAAAAAGTTCTGAAAAAGTTAGAGTGTGAAACAATTGCTTGGCTTGTCATCGGGGTTGTGCATGATTTAAATACTTTGTGTGGTGAAGATGGAGCATAGCCAGACTATATGATTTTGTAGGGATAACTTTCTTTGGCCATGTTATTTTGAGAAGACATAATTGCTTTGTTAGTATGCTTGAAGTATTATTATTTTTATGTCAATATAAACTTTTGTCTTGAATCTTTCTAATCTGAATATTCATACCACAATTAAGAAGATTTGCATTGAAATTATGCCAAGTAGCACTCCGCATCAAAAATTCTCTTTTTATCATTTACCTACTCGAGGACGAGGAGGAATTAAGCTTGGGGGTGCCTGATACGTCTCCAACGTATCTATAATTTTTGATTGCTCCATGCTATATTATCTACTGTTTTGGACTATATTGGGCTTTATTTTCCACTTTTATGTTATTTTTGGGACTAACCTATTAACCGGAGGCCCAGCCCAGAGTTGCTATTTTTTTGCCTATTTCAGTGTTTCGGAGAAACAGAATATCAAACGGAGTCCAAACGGAATAAAATCTTTGGGAACGTGATTTTCTCATCGAACGTGATCCAGGAGACTTGGACCCTACTCTAGGGAGTCAAAGAGGAGGTCACGAGGGTGGGGGCACCTCCCCCTAGGGCGCGCCCCTGCCTCGTGGGCCCCTCGGTGCTCCACCGACGTACTCCTTCCTCCTATATATACCTACGTACCCCCAAACGATGAGAACAGGAGCCAAAAACCTAATTCCACCGCCGCAACTTTCTGTATCCACGAGATCCCATCTTGGGGCCTGTTCCGGAGCTCCGCCGGAAGAGGGCCGTCATCATGGAGGGCTTCTACATCATCCTAGCCCTTCCGATGAAGTGTGAGTAGTTTACCTCAGACCTTCGGGTCCATAGTTAGTAGCTAGATGGCTTCTTCTCTCTCTTTGAATCTCAATACAAAGTTCTCCCCCTCTCTTGTGGAGATATATTCGATGTAATCTTCTTTTTGCGGTGTGTTTGTTGAGACCGATGAATTGTGGGTTTATGATCAAGTCTATCTATGAATAATATTTGAATCTTCTCTGAA
This sequence comes from Triticum urartu, assembly GCF_003073215.2. NCBI lineage: Eukaryota > Viridiplantae > Streptophyta > Magnoliopsida > Poales > Poaceae > Triticum > Triticum urartu. Next base: position 285,322,455 of record NC_053027.1, on the reverse strand, counting down.
TTCTTTTATGTATGATTGGTTATCTTTGCAAGTCTCTTCGAATTATCCGTTTGATTTGGCCAACTAGATTGGTAGTTCTCTCCATGGGAGAAGTGCTTAGCTTTGGGTTCGAACTTGCGGTGTCCTTACCCAGTGACAGAAGGGGCAGCAAGGCACGTATTGTATCGTTGCCATCGAGGATAACAAGATGGGGTTTATTTCATATTGCATGAATTTATCTCTCTACATCATGTCATCTTGCTTAAGGCGTTACTCTGTTTTTAACTTAATACTCTAGATGCATGCTGGATAGCGGTCGATGAGTGGAGTAATAGTAGTAGATGCAGAATTGTTTCGGTCTACTTGTCACGGACGTGATGCCTATGTACATGATCATGCCTAGATATTCACATAACTATGCTCAATTCTGTCAATTTCTCAACAGTAATTTGTTCACCCACCGTAGAATACTTATGCTCTTGACAGAAGCCACTAGTGAAACCTATGGCCCCCGGGTCTATTCTCATCATATCAATCTCCATCACTTTAATCTTGCTTTGCTTTTTTACTTTGCTTTTACTTTTTACTTTGCATATTTATACCAAAAATACCAAAAATATTATATCTATCAGATCTCACTCTCGTAAGTGACCGTGAAGGGATTGACAACCCCTAATCGCGTTGGTTGCGAGTAGCTATCGCTTTGTGCAGGTACGAGGGACTTTGGCGTGGCCTCCTACTGGATTGATACCTTGGTTCTCAAAAACTGAGGGAAATACTTATGCTGCTCTGCTGCATCATCCCTTCCTCTTCGGGGAAAACCAACGCAAGCTCAAGAAGTAGCAGCAGGGGGCACCTCTAGACACACAAGTTGATTATTGAGATCTCTCCAGCCGTGTGCGGTGCCCCCCTCCACCATAATCCACCTCGGTCATACTATTGCGGTGTTTAGGCGAAGCCCTGCTACGGTAGCTTCATCGACATCGTCACCATGCCGTCATGCCGACGAAACTCTTCCCTGAGCTCTACTGGATCGTGAGTTCGCGGGACATCACCGAGTTGAACGTGTGCTGAACGTGGAGGTGCCGTACATTCGGTACTGAGGATCGGTCAATCGTGAAGACGTACGACTACATCAACCGCATTGTCATAACGCTTCCGCTTAACAGTCTATGAGGGTACATGGACGACACTCTCCCCTCTCGTTGCTATGCATCACCATGATCCTGCGTGTGCGTAGGAATTTTTTGAAATTACTATGTTCCCCAACAGTGGTATCAGAGCCTGGTTTTATGCATTGATGTTATATGCACGAGTAGAACACAAGTGAGTTGTGGGCGATACAAGTCATACTGCTTACCAGCATGTCATACTTTGGTTATGCGTTATCGTTGGATGAAGCGGCCCAGACCGACATTACGTGTACGCTTACACGAGACTGGTTCTATCGACGTGCTTTACACACAGGTGGCTGGCGGGTGTCAGTTTCTCCAACTTTAGTTGAACTGAGTGTGGCTACGCCCGGTCCTTGAGAAGGTTAAAACAGCACCAACTTGACGAACTATCATTGTGGTTTTGATGCGTAGGTAAGAACGGTTCTTGCTCAGCCCGTAGCAGCCACGTAAAACATGCAACAACAAAGTAGAGGACGTCTAACTTGTTTTTGCAGGGCATGTTGTGATGTGATATGGTCAAGACATGATGCTATATTTATTGTATGAGATGATCATGTTTTGTAACGGAGTTATCGAACTGGCAGGAGCCATATGGTTGTCGCTTTATTGTATGCAATGCAATTGCCCTGTAATAGCTTTACTTTATCACTAAGCGGTAGCGATAGTCGTAGAAGCAATAGTTGGCGAGACGACAATGATGCTACTATGGAGATCAAGGTGTCGCGCTGGTGATGATGGTGATCATGAAGGTGCTTCGGAGATGGAGATCACAAGCACAAGATGATGATGGCCATATCATATCACTTATATTGATTGCATGTGATGTTTATCCTTTATGCATCTTATTCTACTTTGTTTGATGGTAGCATTATAAGATGATCCCTCACTAAATTTCAAGATAAAAGTGTTCTCCCTGAGTATGCACCGTTGCCAAAGTTCTTCATGCCGAGACACCACGTGATGATCGGGTGTGATAAGCTCTACGTCCATCTACAACGGGTGCAAGCTAGTTTTGCACACGCAGAATACTCGGGTTAAACTTGACGAGCCTAGCATATGCAGATATAGCCTCGGAACACTGAGACCGAAAGGTCGAGCGTGAATCATATAGTAGATATGATCAAAATAGTGATGTTCACCATTGTAAACTACCCCATTTCACGTGATGATCGGTTATGGTTTAGTTGATATGGATCACGTGATCACTTAGATGATTAGAGGGATGTCTATCTAAGTGGGAGTTCTTAAGTAATATGATTAATTGAACTTAAATTTATCATGAACTTAGTACCTGATAGTATTTTTGATTATCTATGTTGTTGTAGATAGATGGCCCGTGTTGTTGTTCCATTCAATTTTAATGCGTTCCTTGAGAAAGCAAAGTTGAAAGATGATGGTAGCAATTACATGGACTGGGTCCGTAACTTGAGGATTATCCTCATTGCTGCACAGAAGAATTACGTCCTGGAAGCACCACTGGGTGCCAGGCCTGCTGCAGATGTTGCTGACAACGTTAAGAACGTTTGGCAGAGTAAAGCTGATGACTACTCGATAGTTCAGTGTGCCATGCTTTACGGCTTTGAACTGGGACTTCAACGACGTTTTGAACGTCATGGAGCATATGAGATGTTCCAGGAGTTGAAGTTAATATTTCAAGCAAATGCCTGGATTGAGAGATATGAAGTCTCCAATAAGTTCTATAGCTGCAAGATGGAGGAGAATAGTTCTATCAGTGAGCATATACTCAAAATGTCTGGGTATCATAATCACTTGACTCAACTGGGAGTTAATCTTCCTGTTGATAGTGTCATTGATAGAGTTCTTCAATCACTGCCACCAAGCTATAAAAGCTTCGTGATGAACTATAATATGCAAGGGATGAATAAGACTATTCCCAAGCTCTTCGCGATGCTAAAGGCTGCGGAGGTAGAAATCAAGAAGGAGCATCAAGTGTTGATGGTCAATAAGACCACCAATTTCAAGAAAAAGGGCAAAGGGGAGAAGAAGGAGAACTTCAAGAAGAATGGCAAACAAGTTGCTGCTCAGGAGAAGAAACCCAAGTCTGGACCTAAGCCTGAGACTAAGTGCTTCTACTGCAAACAGACTGGTCACTGGAAGCGGAACTGCCCCAAGTATTTGGCGGATAAGAAGGATGGCAAGGTGAACAAAGGTATATGTGATATACATGTTATTGATGTGTACCTCACCAGAGCTCGCAGTAGCACCTGGGTATTTGATACTGGTTCTGTTGCTAATATTTGCAACTCGAAACAGGGACTGAGGATTAAGCAAAGACTGGCTAAGGACGAGGTGACGATGCGCGTAGGAAATGGTTCCAAAGTCGATGTGATCGCCGTCGGCATGCTACCTCTACATCTACCTTCGGGATTAGTTTTAGACCTAAATAGTTGTTATTTGGTGCCAGCGTTAAGCATGAACTTTATATCTGGATCTTGTTTGATGCGGGACGGTTATTCATTTAAATCGGAGAATAATTGTTGTTCTATTTATATGAGTAATATCTTTTATGGTCATGCACCCTTAAAGAGTGGTCTATTCTTGTTGAATCTCGATAGTAGTGATACACATATTCATAATGTTGAAGCCAAAATATGCAGAGTTGATAATAATAGTGCAACTTATTTGTGGCACTGCCGTTTGGGTCATATTGGTATAAAACGCATGAAGAAACTCCATACTGATGGACTTCTGGAATCACTTGATTATGAATCACTTGGTACTTGCGAACCATGCCTTATGGGCAAGATGACTAAAACGCTGTTCTCCGGAACTACCACTACATGAATCCAGTATTTTGTCGTCTGCCACGACGGACGGCAAAGAGCTTTGCCGTCAGCAGCGGACGGCAAACAGTGACGGCAAAGACAGGGTCGGCAAACAGGTCCTTTGCCATCTGCTTTTTATGGCGGACGGCAAAGAGTCCTTTGCCTACAGCGGCGGACGGCAAAGAGGAGGGACGGCAAAAAACTGGATGTCCGCCAGCGTTAGTCTGTTAGGCGGCTAACGGCGGCCTCTGCCGTCCGCCAGCGGACGGCAAATTTTAGCGCCTCTTTGTCGTCCGCCAATTGACATCAGCAATGCATCAGCGCCCGCTGTGTTTTGCCGTCTGCCACGACGGACGGCAAAGGCAAAGTCTTTGCCATCAGCTTAGCTTTGTCGTCCGCCACGGTAGGCAAATTTTCCAAATGGCCCATCCCTCAGGAAGCACAGGTGGGTGCCACGTGGCCCCTTTGCCATCTGCCACCGACGGCAATGCCGTCTTTGCCATCTGCCGTGGACGGCAAAGAGCCTACACTGCCTCTTTTTTATTCTGTTTTTCTTATATCCAACAATTATCACAGCAAATATATCACAGCACATATATATCCATCACATAAATATCCAGCACATATATATCCAACATAATAAATATCTAGCACATATATATCCATCCATACATACATAGTAGGTTGCACATAGTTCCATCGATCCATACATATTACAATATGCAAAGTTTCATCATAGCAATCTAGTTTCATCATAGCAAGCGAGCAGAATACAAGAAGTGCATCAAAGGAAAAAACAAGCAATCCATCATAGGAAGCTGGCTTCCGTGAAGTGAATGAAACCTGCAAAATGACAAATAAGAAAGTTAGAAAAAGAAGACTAGAAGAAGAATTAGACTAGAAGAAAAAGAATAGAAGAAGAAGAAGAAGACTAGAAGAAGAAGTATATGCCATTTATTAGCTAACTTAGGTGAACTGGATCATTTATGAGCTAAATTAGTTGAAATGGATCGTTTAGGAGCTAACTTAGGTGAAATGGATTGTTAACCTAGGTGAAATGGATCGTTTATGAGCTATCTTAGGTGAAATGGGTCGTTTATGAGCTAACCTAGGTGAAATGGGTCGTTTATGAGCTAACCTAGGTGAAATTGATCATTTTGGAGCTAACTTAGTTGAAATGGGTCGTTTATGAGCTAACTAAGGTGAAATGCCACGTTTTTGAGCTAACTAAGGTGAAATGGATCGTTTTTTAGCTAACTTAGGTGAAATGGGTCATTTTGGAGCTAACCTAGGTGAAATGGGTCATTTTGGAGCTAACCTAGGTGAAATGGGTCATTTTAAAGCTAACGTAGGTAAAATGGATCATTTAGGAGCTAATCTACGTAAAATGGGTCATTTTAGAGCTAACTTGGATAAATTGGATCACTTGTAAGCTAACTAAGGTAAAATGAGTCATTTTAGAGCTAACTTAGGTAAAATGGATCGTTCATGAGCTAACTAAGCTAATTATGCAATTTTTGACATAAGTAAGCTAAGTACATATCGTTTTAGAGCTAACTTAGGTAAAATGGATGGTTTATGAGGTCAGTAAGCTTATTAAGTCATTTTGGAGGAAAAGAAGCTAACTCTAGGTCATTATGGTAAGCATATTGGAGGAAATAAAGCTAAGTCTAGGTCTTTATGCATTTGTTAAGCAAAACACTAGAGAAACTTACTGTGATCAGGGAGGTGTAGGAGCAGGCTGGCTCGCGCCGGTAGCTGGAGAAGGATCCTGCGATGCGTTTCTGGAGTTAAGCTGCACCAAAGATCATTTCCAATGTCTCGTTAGCATTATGACACTCAAATGTTAAGACTAGTAAGTAATGTCCATTCAAATTAAACTCGCCGTGCTCCCAGGAGCAATCACTGGCATCGGCGGAGCGGTCTGACCGGACTTCTCGCACACAGACTGCACATTTGGTTTTCACAACAGAGTCATACTAGTTAGTAATGAGACTCAAATGTTAAGACTAGCAAGTAATCTCCAGAAGAAACTTACCACAAGGAGCTCGTACATGGACCTTCCCTGCATGTCATTCCGTGCCCTCTCCTCCTCCAACATCTTTGTCGTCCTCTCCTCCAACTCCCGCTGCCTCTCCGCCGCCTCCGCCAGAAGTTTCTCCGTTCTATCTCTCTCACTCTGTATAGCAGCCTGCAACATCACTCACATGACCATTTGTAATCATTGATGGAAGCGCACACAATGTAATGGAGAAATATAGCTGAGTACGTATAACTAACCTTGAAGGCGAGTTGGACTGGCCGTTCACGAGGCCTTATCTCAGGAGCGGAGCTCGACTGGCACGCCTTGATCTCCGGCAGAGTGCTAGGACAACGGATAAGTCCATCTCCCATGGCTATGGAGCCATAGGACCTCCCGCCACCAGATATCATCAGCAGCTCTGTATCAATGGGACCCTGGCACGGGTTAAAGTCCTCCCCTTTCCTCGCCTTCCCCTGATCTCTATATTGCACGAGCTTGTCGTGGGCGGAGATGTTAGTGAAGTTCTTTGGATCATCGAGGTCAGACGCAGAGAATGCCTTGACTTTCTTGTAAGGGCCAGTGTGGGCCATGGCATACAGGTCGTACACCTCTGGCACCTTATCTGCCTTATTGTAGCGTGCCTGAAAGAGAGAAACAAAGTAAATTAGTAATTAAAGGGCTAAAGCTAGCATGATGAATGAATTGCATGAATCATGAAGCAAACCACATACCCAGTTCCGCCCGTACTAAAATAAGTTGGAGCTGCCTTGGTGGTGTGGCACACCTTCCATTTGGGCACATTTGTCCTTGGCCTCTTTGTGGGTGGTCCGCCATTCTTTTGAGCACCACGCATTGACCAACACCTCCCAACAATCCATCTGATCCGCACACCATCTCGGAGGGGCCTAAGTTAGCAAATAGAAACTTGAGCGCTACGGCTATGAATTACTAAATGAAGGAAGTAAGTACAAGGCCTTAAGAATTACCTTCATGTAATGCTCCTTACTCAAGAACTTATCGCGGCACTCCTGCTTGGGCTTCTTGATACCACGCCCGGCGTAGTAGTCTCGAACATCTTGCACCCGAACCTCATGCCGTAAGTTCTGAAGTAGGCGCTTGCACTCCTTGTGGATAACATCTGCCGCCTCCTCCTCATATCCCTCCTCACACCTGTAGAATGTCTGCAATCAAATGAGACAATATTGATTAGTACAATTAATAACTAGCTAGTTGAAGATTTTTAATTGTGTAAAGGAGAAATTACCTAGAACTTTCTGATCACCACGTCTGCCCTCGTCTTGCACAAGACACCGTCGATAATCTCACCCGGCGGGGCCGGGGCAGCCAAGTAGTGCTCCCAACTCAATCCAACCTCTGGAAGCTGACCCTCACCAGGCAACGTGACAAACCCCGGGAAGTTTTGCCGAATCAGAACTCCAAGGACGGAGTTGGGCTGGCGGACACTTTCATGGTGGTCCCAACCCCTGCAGCATGACAAGGCCAACACATCAGTTATTTGAAGAAACGTGAATGCAGAAGGTACAAAAAGATTAAATGCACTTACCTCTCCCCATCAGGGAAAATCAACCACCTCTGCTCGTGGGTCGCCGACACGGACGGGAGCCGTGTAAGACCACGCTGGTAGACGTTGCCCCCTCCTCCCCCTCCTCCTCAAAATCAGTCAGCTCCCAGCCATCATCAGCATGGCCACTCGGCTCCCCGCCATCATCAGCATGGCCACTCGGCTCCTCAGGCTGACCCGACCAGGTACCCCATCCATACATGGGCTCCTCCGGGGTCTTGTGGGCCCAACTCTCGTGGGCCGAAGGCCCGTCGACCCGAGGCTTGTGGGCCGAAGACCCGTGGACCGGAGTCCGTGCAGCCTCCTCCTCAGACGAGTCCACCCTAGAAGTCACGTGCTCGGGTGAAAAAGCTGGGGGCGGCGGCGAGGAAGGCGCCGTAAGAGTCACCCTACCTCCTCTCCCGCGACCACGTGCTCCACCTCCTCTCTTCTTCTTACCTCGTCCCCTGCTGGGCACCGCGGTCGACGAAGAAGGGCCCGGCGGTGTCGCCATACTGTCCAGACACACTCGGCGGAGAGGTGCGTGTGGAATTGAAGACCTTGCACCACGCGCCGATGAAGAAGGGGCCTCGGCGCGCTCCCGACCAGCGCCCACCATCTTTCAACACCTGCCATGACAAAGATAACGAAATTAGTACAACATAAAAAAAAGTACCGACATGAATAATAATATGTATATCACTTAAGTGTATCATCATCAAGTACAACATAAAAAAATTGAATACCTGACACTACTAATAATCTCGATCAGTATCATCAATAAATGCATAATCATCATCATCACTATAATCAATGATGGGCTCATAGGGTTCATTGGCATCAACATGTGCAAGAACACCTTGACGTAATCGGTCAAGCATTGATAGGTCATCCGCAGCAGTAACCTCTTCTTGTTCCGGCTCTTCTTGTTCCTCCTCTGGGGTGATGTCGGAATCATTGTCGCTGTCTACTTCAATGTTTTGGGGTGAAGTATAGCGGTTCTTGAAACGCTTTTTGGAAAGACGTGTATCTTGGAAGAATTCTCCTTCATATGTGTCTGGGTTAATGTGAGGTTCATAATCCTCTTCCTTTGGGGGAGAAAGTCTAGCACGTGGCGGCACTTCATAAACGACATCCCAACCTTTCAGATTTGGATTAGTTTGGCAGGCCCACGGTAGATAGAATACTCGGGTCGCCTGTTGAGCCGTAATATAGACATTAGGAACATCTAAATGGGTGCTTTGGTTGATTTCAATTAGCCCTATATGTTCATGAGTCCTTCTAGTCTCCTTCGGCTGAAACCAATAACATTTGAAGACTACGACATTCGTTGGGTTTTCACCATAGAGTTCATAAATTGCTTCAACTCTCCCATAATACTCGGTACCTTCTTCGCCAATAGCTGATACACAACAATTTGTAGACTTTCGGTCGGCCATAGATAGCTCTTTGCCATAGGTATGAAAACGATACCCGTTGATGTCGTACTTGTCAAATGAACGGACCTTATAGTCAAAACCATTAGTGTCGGTGTACTAGAGTAGGGGTACCCTAGTATCCCGAACTTGTGCACGGGCAGTCGCAGCATCCCGCGGCAAGGCTTGCCGGGTGACCGCCAACATCCTCCGTGGTTCCTTCGGAGCCATTCAAGGACAAAGTATCCAAGCCAAGGAGACAAGACCCCGGCAAGAGGAGCTTGCTGGGAAGGCCAACCAAGGCATCTCAAGGAACTTGCCGCGACGCGCCGCGCGTCCCGGCAAGGCCCGGTGAGCGACAAGCTCCCGGACGCGACAAGACAACGACCGTGGCAAGGCGCTTGCCGCGGCAAGCCACCACTCTGTGCCCGCGCTCCAGCACATCCACCAACGTGTCGCTCTAGGACCCTTCCAGGCGTACGTGGCAGGAGGCTGTGCAGCCAGCGGTGAGCGGTGGCAAGTGGCGCTGACAAGATTGCCATCGTGGCGAGCGGTGGCGTCCCTGACGGTCCCTTTTACATTGTTTAGGCGACGCAGACGGGCATTTAATGCCCTTGTCCACTGCCGTCAGGGTTAGGTATGATAAACTGTAGCAGGTGGCTGTACCAACGGCAGCACCTTTCCCATTTTTACCCTTGTCTACGCTGCCACTTGTTGGTGAACCCTTGAGCATATAAAAGGAGGCCCATGCGCAACGTAGAGGGGGGTGGGGAGAAACAGAACACTCACGCTCGGTCTCGTTAGCTGCTGGCGTGTACTGTAGCACTCCGCGCTCCCGAGCAAGAACTCAATACAGACCACAAAGCAGGAGTAGGGTTTTACACATCCGTGCGGCCCGAACCTGGGTAAATTTCTCGTGTGCTTCGCCTCGATCCGATCTTCGTGCGACCTCCGCCCCCGCCGAACCGAAAGGGACTCGGCCCGCCGATCCCATAGGTGTTCGTGGATCAGTCCCCCGACATCTTTGGCGCGCCAGGTAGGGGGACGTCGAGGTTGTGTGAATCAGATCTGGCGTTCACACGAGCTAGATCTTCATCATATTCATCGACATGCTGCCGAAGAAGAAGGCTTCGGAGGCGGCTGCTCCGTCCGCGCCGAACCCACCACCGCCGGAGCAAACGGCTGATGGGGCAGACGCCGGCGGAAGAACGGGCGTCGACGAGGGAGCTCACGGTGCTGCCAGGTCCAAGGACAAAGTTGCGCTGCCCATCGGCGGCGTAGCCGGCTCCCATGACGACCGGGCGCACTCCAAGACCTCGGCGTTCGTACATGCACCGCGCCCATCTCAGGAGGCGCGGGACCGGCAGCGTCATGGTACTCACGGTACCATGCGTTTGCTGGACCAAGATCGAGCTCGTGGATCTCGGAGTGCTCAAGACCAGCATGCACACCAACGTGCTGGCACGAGCGAGGCACGGTCGCCTGGACGGGACACTGCTCCTTCTAACATAGTTAGAAGTCCGAGCATATCCCGCTCCGCGCACCGTTCGCCACCGCCACCCGCCACTACAGAAGAAGCTTTGGCGCGAGCTCAACTGCTCCTGGACTACCCTCCAACGGCAGACAAGATCGACGACTGGAGGGCTACCTTTCGGAGTCTCATCGGCTTCGCCAACGGCGACACTCAATGGCAGCCGAGCACGTCGCAGCCGCGGCAACTCAGCCAGGCACGAGCCGCTGGCGAAAAGACCGGTGGGGTGCAACCACTGTGCACTCTCCGCCCCGAAGGCCAAGATCGCCGACTCGCCGGATCCACCTCGACAGCGACTCCACCGCGTCATCAGATCCACGAGCTCGTCGCGATCAGCGCCAAGTTCTTCACGAACGACAGCAAGAAGACGCTCGTACTCGCATCGAGCGCCGAAGAGAAGCGCGACGTCAATCAGACCAGCGCGCTGGGCCCTCTGTCGACATGCATGCGCTAGGGGAACCAGGCGACTTGCCGTACGCGGTAGGTTGCCCTGCGTTTACTCGTGAGTTGCGGCAAGTCCAGTGGCCCAGCATGAAGAATTTCAAGCCAGACGTACCAGAGAAGTACGACGGCAAGTCGCATCCGTCGGAGTTCCTCAGCATCTACACCATCGCGGTGCATGCTGCCGGGGGACGGGACGACAAGATCCTTGCCAATTACTTCCCGCTGGTGCTCAAGCCCAACGTCAGGTCCTGGCTCATGCACTTGCCGGACAACTCCATATCCTCCTGGGCAGACCTATGCCATCAGTTTGTCGGCGCCTTTACAGGCGGCCACAAACCTCATGGCCAAGAGAGTGACCTTCATCTGCTCGCCCAGAAGGAAGGAGAGCCCCTGCGCAAGTACATTCAGAGGTTCAGCCGTGTACAGCACAACATCCTAGATGTCCACCCTGCCGCGGTCATCAGCGCGTTCCATCAGAACGTGCGTAACCGCAGGATGCGGGAGGAGATGGCGATGTGCAAGATCAGAGACGTCAGTGAGCTGTATGCCCTGGCCGACAAGTGTGCACGTGCTGAGGAAGGGAGGAAACTCCCCGGAGAGAATACAGGAGCAGGAGGATCTGACAGCGAGGATGTTACCCCGGCAAAGAAAAGCCGGCGACGGAACAACAGGAAGAAGAAAGGCAAAGATGTGTTGGTCGTTGAGCAGTCCGGCAATGAAGGCGGCGCCAAGAAAGCCAAAGTTGGTAGCTCCGGCAAGGAGATTGCCGCATGCACCAACTGCCAGGCTGTGGCGATCGCCGACAAGCAGGACGGCACCGACAAGCAGTACTGCAAGATCCACCGCACCAAGGGCCATGACCTCCAGAGCTGCAAGAAGGTCGAGCAACTTGTCCAGCAGCAAAAGGCTGAATACGAGCGACGCGACAAGGAGAGGGCCCAAGGAGGCGCTGGAGAATCCGGCAAAAAGCGCGCCGGCCGGGGAGGACGCCGCGGCAAGGCCAAGCAGCGGCAAGGAGACAGACCTCCCCGCGGCCGCGACAAGGATGAAGATGACGACGACGAAGACATGGATGATGTCGAGACCAGTGAGCAGGAGTTCCAGAAAGCCACGGAAGTCTTGTGCGTTGACGGCGGTGCTTCTCTACATACTTCGCACCGCCAACTCAAGCAGTGGGTGCGGGAAGTCAATGCAGCAGAACCACCTGTCGAGTCACGCAAGCTTCTGAAATGGTCCAGCACGCCTATCATCTTTGACATTGAGGACCACCCTGATCGCACAACTGCGGTCGGGTGCTTGCCGATGTTGGTTTCACCAACTATCCGCAACCTCAAGGTCACTAAGATGCTAGTTGACGGCGGGGCCGGCTTGAACCTGATCTCCTCCGCTGTACTCCAGAAACTCCAGATCCCTGACAGCGAGCTTGAAGAGACCGGCACATTCCAAGGAATCAACCCGGGAAGAAGCAAGCCGAAGGGGAAGGTCACATTGCCAGTAACATTTGGTAGCGAGCTGAACTTCAGGACTAAGAGGGTCACTTTTGATGTTGCCGATTTTCCATTGCCTTACAATGGGATACTCGGCCGTCCAGCACTCGCCAAGTTCATGGCAGCCTCTCATTACGCATACAACATGCTGAAGATGCCAGGCCCGATAAGCGTCATCTCTGTCCCCGGTGACAAGAAGGATGCTCTTATCTGCGCCGACAAGATCTACCGGGAAGCGGCAGCCGCAACAGACCGCAAGTCACTTGCCGTTGAAGCTCCCGGGGGGAAGAAGAAGACCAAGTCCGGCAAGAGTTCTGATGCCCACTCCGGCAAGCGCACCTCTTCGGAGTGCTACGCCGCCGTCGAGGACGCACCATCGAGCTCCACCGGCAAGTGTAAGAAGACAATGGCAGCTCCGCCAGAGACCAAGAAGGTGTCCGCCAAGGAGGACGGCACTGGTGGTACCTTCACCATCAGTGCCACTCTCGACCCTAAATAGGAAAGCGCGCTCATTGCTTTCCTGCGGGCGAACGTCGACGTGTTTGCGTGGCAGCCGTCTGACATCCCCGGTGTTCCCAAGAAAGTAATTGAGCACCATCTTGCCGTTTGTCCTCATGCGCGGCCCGTCAAGCAGAAGGTCAGGAAGCAAGCAGTGGAGCGCCAAGAATTCATCACAGAAGAGATCAAGAAGTTGGAAGCAGCAGGCCTTGTCAGAGGAGTGCTCCATCCTACGTGGTTGGCCAATCCTGTAGTCGTGCGCAAGGCGAACGGAAAATGGAGACTTTGTATAGACTTTACCGATGTTAACAAAGCTTGTCCCAAAGACCCATTTCCTTTGCCGCGCATTGACCAGATTGTTGACTCCACGGCCGGATGCAACTTGCTTTCATTTCTTGACGCGTACTCAGGATACCATCAGATCTTTATGGCAGAAGAGGATGAGGAGAAGACCGCATTCATCACTCCATGTGGCACGTACTGTTTCATACGGATGCCTTTCGGATTAAAAAATGCTGGTTCAACATTTGCAAGGGTAGTCCAAGTCGCTCTTGAGCCACAAATACACAGAAATGTGGAAGCCTACATGGATGACATAGTGGTCAAGAGCAAGGACAAGGCAACTCTGATTCAAAATTTAGACGAGACCTTTGCAAATCTGCACAAGATCAGCCTCAAGCTCAACCCCGAGAAGTGTGTGTTTGGAGTCCCTTCCGGCAAGCTTCTCGGGTTCTTCGTATCTCAGCGGGGAATTGAAGCCAATCCCGACAAGATCAAGGCCATTGAGCAGATTGAAGCACCAAAGCGCGTCAAGGATGTACAAAGACTTGCCGGTTGCGTGGCTGCTCTCAGCAGGTTTATCTCTAGGTCTGCTGAGCGCGCCCTACAGTTTTTCAAAATATTGAAAAAGGCAGGTCCAATGAAATGGACTCCGGAAGCGGAGGCTGCGCTGCAAGACTTGAAGAGATACCTGTCCTCCCCTCCAACACTTGTCGCACCTAAGCCACAAGAGAAGTTGCTGCTATATATAGCGGCAACCAATCAAGTGGTTAGTGCTGCGTTAATAGCGGAGAGGGAGGCAGATGACGAACCAGCAACCATGGAAGACGCATCCAGCGACAAGCAGGGGGTTTCCCCGACAAGCTTTGGTCCCGACAAGGATGGATCTGTGCAGACGCGTGAGGAGATACAGAAGAGAATGGTACAACGCCCAGTTTACTTTGTCAGTTCCCTTCTGCAGGGAGCTAGGTCAAGGTACTTTGGCGTGCAGAAATTGCTTTTCGGCCTTCTCATGGCCTCGAGAAAGCTGCGCCATTACTTCCAAGCACATGAGATCACAGTTGTCACTCGCTTTCCGCTAAAGAGGATACTACAGAATCCAGAAGCGACAGGCAGGATTGTTGAGTGGGCACTGGAACTATCAAGCTTTGGCCTTAAGTTTGAGAGTACTTCAACTATCCAAAGCAGAGCATTGGCAGAATTCATAGCAGAATGGACGCCAACACCAGATGAAGAAATTCCAGAAACGAGCACCCCCGTCGACGAAGCAAGCAAAGAGTGGCTGATGTACTTTGATGGTGCCTTCTCGCTGCAAGGCGCCGGCGCTGGCGTGCTGCTTGTCGCACCCACCGGAGAGCACCTCAAGTACGTAGTCCAGATGCACTTTCCCAAGGAGCAAGCAACAAACAATACTGCAGAGTATGAAGGCTTGCTTGCCGGTCTTAGGATCGCGGCAGGCCTTGGGATCAAGAAGCTCATTCTCCGGGGTGACTCATAGCTTGTCGTCCGCCAAGTGAACAAGAGCTATCAGAGTCCATTGATGGAAGCCTACGTCGATGAAGTGAGAAAGCTAGAAGAGCACTTTGACGGCCTACAGATGGAGCATGTTCCAAGAGCTCAGAACGCCATTGCCGATGGCCTGTCAAAGTGCGCCGCACTTAAGTTACCTGTGGAACCAGGGATCCTTGTGCTCAAGCTGACTCAACCGTCTGTAACGCCATCAACTGGACAGAGCAAGAAGAGGAAGTTGATTTCTGGTGACTATTTTCCGGCAGAGCTTCCCGAAGCCACTGCCCAGAAGGTCCCCAAGATCAACGCTAAAAGCGCTGAGGAGCAATATGCTCTGGCAAACCCTAGGGTTTGTTCCGTTGAAGCAGAAGCTCCCGACAAGTTTTGCTCCGGCAAGCTTGCCGGGGAACGTCAAGCTCCGGCAGAGCCGCAGGTTCTCACCATAGAAGCGGATGTTCCCGCAGCAGCAGATTTGCCTTTAGTCCTTGTTTTCGAGCCACAAGCTCCAGCATGGGCGCAGCAGACTGTCTGTTTCCTTCAGACAGGAGAACTTCCCGAAGAGCAAGAAGAAGCAGAAAGAGTAGCCCGGCAGTCAAGTATGTACCAAATTGTCGACAACACACAAGAAGACTCAACGGTGTGAAATTGAAGTGTATTCACCGGGAAGACGGACAAAAGCTGTTGGCAGAGATACATGGAGGCATATGTGGTCACCACATTGGCGCAAGAGCACTTGCCGGCAAAGCATTCTGGCAAGGTTTCTTTTGGCCGACAGCCCTCCAGGATGCAACTGCACAAGTAACCAAGTGTGAAGCGTGCCAGTTCCATTCCAAGCAGATACACCAACCAGCTCAAGCTCTCCAGACGATCCCTTTATCCTGGCCATTTTCGGTCTGGGGGCTCGACATCTTGGCCCCTTTCCCCGAGCAGTCGGGGGCTTTGACTACTTGTACGTTGCAATCGACAAGTTCACAAAGTGGCCGGAAGTGGAACCAGTGAGGAAGGTGACAGCACAGTCAGCAGTCAAGTTCTTCAGGTCGATTGTTTACCGCTTCGGGATCCCTAACAGGATAATCACCGATAACGGTACGCAATTCACGAGCCGCACCTTCATGCAGTACGTCCAAGATCTTGGCGCCAAGGTCTGCTTCGCTTCTATTGCTCACCCGAGAAGCAACGGTCAAGCGGAAAGGGCAAATGCTGAAGTGCTGCGCGGGCTCAAGACCAGGACTTTCGACAGGCTGCACAAGTGCGGAAGAAACTAGATCGAGGAGCTGCCGGTGGTTCTTTGGTCGATCAGGACGACGCCAAATCGAGCCACCGGCCAGACACCTTTCGCTCTAGTCTATGGAGCAGAGGCAGTTCTCCCCACGGAACTCGCATACGGGTCACCTCGAGTGCTCGCTTATGATGATCTTGAGCAAGAGCAGCTGCGACAAGATGACGCGCTGCTCCTTGAGGAAGACCGTCTTCAGGCTGCTGTACGAGCTGCTCGCTACCAGCAAGCTTTGCGCCGCTACCATAGCCCCAAAGTTAATGCCAGAAGTTTCGAGGAAGGTGACCTTGTTCTTCGGCGTGTTCAGTCCGCCAAGAATTCCAACAAGTTGACGCCGAAGTGGGAAGGCCCTTACCGGGTGAAACGAGTCACTAGGCCTGGCGCTGTCCGCCTTGAGACCGAAGATAGCATTCCGGTGAGCAATTCCTGGAACATTGAGCATCTTCGTAAGTTTTACCCGTAAGGCGCGGTTGCTGGAACTTGTTCCGGCAACCACCTTTTGTACAAGTCTTGCCGCTGCTGCATGTAATCCTTTGTACAAAGCCGGGCGCAGACCCCGTGCATAAGTAAAGCTCATGTGCTCCGCACATCTTGTCAATTTCATGCTTTCTATTTTTTGCATGTGTTATCTGACTCTTTGTGCAGCACCTACTCCCCGGTAAGCAACAACGAGCCGTAAGGCTCCATATCTTTATTTTCTCTTCTTTATTTTTTTCTCAAGGAAAGGAAGGTTCCCTCGCCCACAAGTTTGCCAGGGGGGAAAGGAGAAGATAATGGTATGGACCAGGCGTCGTTCAAGAAAGTTTCGCCTCGCCGGGAAGCAAACAACAGAAAAGCTAAGTTGCCAAAGTTTGAGCAATCAGATTTTTTAAATTTTTAAGTTATCTCCCTTGAATGACCACACTTTGTATGGAAAACCTGTGCGCGGAGGAACCAACTCATAGCTAGTTGCGCCCTTACTTTGTTTCGAGTCCGCTCAACAACTTAAGTGAGCTGCGACTAGTTACGACAAGGTTTCTTGTCGGTAGCGGCACCGCCAGCAGGCTGCTGACGTTCCGCACTCAGCGCTCGCGGCCAAGGTGCCTGCACCGACAAGTTCCCTAAAAGCGTAGGGCAAAAACATACAAAGGGAGGAATCAAGTAAAGGGAATAACATTGCAATCATTACCCGGAATAGAGTTATATTAAAGATAGCTTGTCGCGGCTCTAACAGATTGTTTTCATAACATGACAAACAGTGACAAGAAAAGAAGAAACAGGCGGCCTAGTCTACGCGATCGCCTTCGATCCTCTTGATCCCGCTCACCTTGTCCACAATGGGTGCGACAAGGGTCTTGAGCGCCTCCAGATCAGCATCCGGCGGCAGGGTCTTGAGGACGTTGGTGAGGTTGAAGCCCGGATTGCGGAAGGCCACCTTCACCAACACTTTTTGAAGAGCTCCCGCGCAGATCTTGCGCGACTCGTCAGCCAGCTGCTTTGGGATCCTCTCCCGGAGTCGCTGGAGGGCCGTCACCATGTCTTTGAAGAACAAGGTGAGCTTGGCGCTGGGTTGGAGGTTCTCATCAGAGGGATACCCGAGATCCTCCACCCCCAGCTATGCCAGCTCCCTATCAACATCTGCGGCAGCACTCACGAGACTCTCCGTTCAGTGCTCCACATTCTCCCTGAAAGCATTCTGGGCGGCGGCAGCACTCTCCAGCAGCGCCTTGTCGGCCTTGATCTCCTCCTTCAAGGCCACCTCCTGCTCCTTGGCACCGTCCAGCGTCTTGGTCAAAGTGGTCAGCTTCAACTCAAGATCCGCGTTGGAGTCCTTGACGGCGCTGAGCTCTTTGCCCTTCTCGGCGAGATCGGCCTCTAGTTGCGCCACCTTCGTCTCCAGCTCCTTGGCGGCCTCGGCGGCTGCGGCAGCATCCTCCGCTTGCTTGAGGGCTCCGCCGAATGTTCGCTCGCGCGCGGCAAGCTCCTCCTCGTGGGCATCAAGGTTGACCTTCCGCTGTGCCAGCTCGCCTTCCTGCGCAAACAGCTTCTCAGCGGCAAGCCGCCGTTGCTCTTCAACTTCGGCCCTCTCAAGGAAGAAGGCCTTCTGCTCTTCGGCAAGTTGCTCCCGCTCCTCCGCCAGGGACCGGAGAGCTTCCTGGTGGAGACCCCAGAGCTCCTCCGCGCGCTTCTCGATGTCTGCTCCCGCCTTCGCGACAAGCGCCTCGCAGGATTCCAGCTTGGCTTGCCGCGCATGGTAGAGCGACAACAACTTCCGCAGCAGCCGCTCCTCCTCAGGCTCGTTGTTGCTGCTGCTCGGCGCGTCAACCAGCATCAACCCAGCGGAGGCAAGCACCTCCCCGTCGAAGATCTCTCCCTCGACCGGCGCCCTGGAGCTTGACGCCCAGGGGAGGTTGATGAAGACACCATCGCCGGCCTTCAAGTAGACGCCTGGCTGGGGCTCTTCGGAGCCTGGCGCTGCGGCAGCGGCGGACGGGTCAGCGGTCGATGTAGCGCCTGGCGCTCCTGCGGCCTCAGGGCCGTCAGTACGATCGCCAGACCCCTCGCCAGCTGCTGCGGCGGCAGCTTTGGCGGCCTTTGCGCCGGCGGGATCGTCAGCACCGGCTGCTCCCTCGGTGGCAGCGGCGTCGTCGGCGGCAACCTCAGTCTCCATCTGGTGCCCAAGGGGAGTTTTGAAGCGAAAGGATTACCTGTCTCGGGTTCTGCAGTCGTGGTCTCTGCCGTCGGGGGGCCACTGGTGCTGTCCCTTGCTGGAGACTTCTCCCTTGCCGGAGAGCTCTCCCTTGCCGGAGGACTCTCCCTTGGCTGCTGGTGGGGCTGCTCTGCTCCTACACAAACCAACAGTCAAATATCAGCAAAGACAGAGTATCCATGTGCACCTCACAGCGGAAAGCAAACCATATACTTACGCTGGGGGCTGCTCTGGAGAAAAGTTGCCGGGTCCGGCAAGGTTGTCTCGGGCGCACCCCCTGCTGTCGCAGTGGGTTCGTCCTCGATGACGATCACCGGGACCTTGGCTCTCTTTGCTGCTCTCTGGGCCAGAGTCCTAAAGAGGAACAAGTTCAGAGTAAAGCAAATGAAATACAAGACAAACAGCAAGAATTGAAGAACTACAAGTACAACAAGAGAATCTTACTCTTCTTCTTCCTCGTCGGAGCTAAACGCGGAGAAGTCGAAATCCGGATCAGGACCGGCGTGAGGAGGCGGAGGAGTAGGTTCCCTTGGCCGCTTGGCGTGAGAAGTGGCAGGAGTAGAAGCGGTGGTCCGGGAGGTCCCCGCTCCAGTTGCCGTCGCAGCGTGAGGTGCTCCTGCGGCAACGGTGCTTGCCGCGGTGGAGCGTGTCACGCGGCGCGGCGACTATTGACTCGCCTGCCGCTCCGTTACATCACCGGCCTTGCGGAGACGCCTTCTTGGTGGGGATGGAGGCTCTGCTTGCGGCGAGCTGCCTGAAGATGAGGAGGAAGAGGAGTTGATTTCCAGCGAGCCGCTCGTATCCTTGGCGGGCTCGCTCGGCTCGACGTCATGCCCGGCAAGCTCTTTCTCGCCGGCGGGCTCCCCTCGCTCGGCACGGCTTGCCGCCTCTGCTGCCTCTGCCTCCTCCACGGTGAATCCAAATTCGCCCGCGGCTGCGGCTGCCGCCGCCTCTTCCAGCCTAGTGGCGATGCGTGTCATCTGCGCATCGGTGGTGTCGCGGGTGAGGCTATCCTTTTCGTCGGAGCGGATCGGCACTTCTACCAAGCCGTCAAAGAATTGCTGCACGACGTCGTCTGCAGGCTCTTGCCAAGTTGGGACAATTCCATGCGAATCGCACAGCGACATCATTGCACGGATGCGGTCGAGCGCGGAATTGTTGCACAACGGAACAACACCCCCCGGCAACCTGAACACTTCGGGATGTTGAGGGTCATACTTGAACAGCTCCTGGAGCATCACGTTGTGCTCCAGAATAGTGAAGTTGAAGTTGAGGCCCGGCCGCAGCCTCATGATATCCGCCGCATTCTTGAACTCCCAGGCGGGTCTCCCCCGTTCCTGCAGGGGGGCGATGCGGCGGCAAAGAAAATCTGCGCCAACAGCGCCTACAGTGAGCCCGGCAAGCCTGAGGCATAGGATCCGGGTGACAGCAATCTTCAGCCTGTCGTCTTCCAGGGCCACGTCACTCCAGTCGCTGCCGCGTGCTACTGGGGCTTGGCGCCGGGCGGTGAATGGCTGTGGGTTCTCCTCGTCAATCCAGCACCAGTCTGCTCTCCATTCCTCCCACTTGCCGCGGAACTCTCCCTCCAGATAAGTATCCTTCTTGCCGGCCCTTGAGATCCAGGCGATCCCACCGGATAAAGGCTCTCCTCTCTCTACTCGGGGCATAAAGAAGTGGCGAAAAAGGGCTACATTGGGATGGACTCCGACAAAGTTTTCACAGAGATGTGTGAAAACTGCCATGGTCAGAACGGCATTGGGGTGAAATCAAGGAGGTGGAACCCGTAGGTGTTCATAATGTCGCAGAAGAACTCAAAGAAGGGCGGGCAGAGCCCGCAGTAGAAGAACAAGGCGAAGAAAGGGTATCCGTTTGGAGCCGTCTTCCAAGCGGCGGCTGGAAGTACCTTCGTGAGCGGATGCGCTCGCGTCTCCGTCGACCAGAAGAGGTAGTAGTTCTCCCTCAGCTCCCTTGCGGCGAGCTTGGGGGGGAAGACTGCCCGCTCCTTTCGCAGCGCCGCAAGCCGCTGCGCCTCGGTCGACTTCACAACCTTCCCCTTGTCGGCTTTTGGAGCGATGGCGGAAGTGGTGGAGGAGGTCGACGGCGTTGGTGGTGCTGGTGGCGATGGGGGGCGGAGCGCTGCTCTCTTTCGGCTTTGGGAAGATGAGGGAGCGGCGGAGATTTCTGAGATTGAAGCAGCAACCGGCGAATGGGCGAACTACCCCTGTTTCCCCTGCTTATAAAGAGGGAGGGGGCGGACGTTCCGCATTTCCGAATAAAGAAACCACCCACGATCTCTCCCACGACGCCGCATTCAGCGCGTGCCGTTCGGGGAGGGCGCGGTGGATACGGAGAGAGATACGGCGTAACCTAGGTCGCGCGTGCCCGTGCCCTGTTTTGGGCCTGGCCCAATAGCGCTCGCCACCGTGTATGGCCCAGGCCCGGGGGCTCCTATCGGTGTACTAGAGTAGGGGTACCCTAGTATCCCGAACTTGTGCCCGGGCAGTCGCAGCATCCCGCGGCAAGGCTTGCCGGGTGACCGCCAACATCCTCCGTGGTTCCTTTGGAGCCATTCAAGGACAAAGTATGCAAGCCAAGGAGACAAGACCCCGGCAAGAGGAGCTTGCTGGGAAGTCCAACCAAGGCATCTCAAGGAACTTTCCGTGACGCGCCGCGCGTCCCGGCAAGGCCCAGTGAGCGACAAGCTCCCGGACGCGACAAGACAACGACCGCGGCAAGGCGCTTGCCGCGGCAAGCCACCACTCTGTGCCCGCGCTCCAGCACATCCACCAACGTGTCGCTCTAGGACCCTTCCAGGCGTACGTGGCAGGAGGCTGTGCAGCCAGCGGTGAGCGGTGGCAAGCGGCGCTGACAAGATTGCCATCGTGGCGAGCGGTGGTGTCCCTAACGGTCCCTTTTACACTGTTTAGGCAACGCAAACGGGCATTTAATGCCCTTGTCCCCTGCCGTCAGGGTTAGGTATGATAAACTATAGCAGGTGGCTGTACCAACGGCAGCACCTTTTCCATTTTTACCCTTGTCTACGCTGCCACCTGTCGGTGACCCCTTGAGCATATAAAAGGAGGCCCATGCGCAACGTAGAGGGGGTGGGGAGAAACAGAACACTCACGCTCGGTCTCGTTAGCTGCTGGTGTGTACTGTAGCACTCCGCGCTCCCGAGCAAGAACTCAATACAAACCACAAAGCAGGAGTAGGGCTTTACGCATCCGTGCGGCCTGAACCTGGGTAAATTGCTCGTGTGCTTCGCCTCGATCCGCTCTTCGTGCGACCTCCACCCCCGCCGAACCGAAAGGGACTCGGCCCGCCGGTCCCATAGGTGTTCGTGGATCAGTCCCCCGACAATTAGCGACTTGTCTCAATTCGGCACCCATAGACTCTGAATTAGCCTACAAGTTTAATATGAAAGGATTGTTGCATTACGCACAAATTAGCGAATGAAATGAAATTGTCTAATAGAAATTACCGTTTGTTTGAACCAAGAGATGAAACCGAGATAGCCGCCTCCTTGCTTTGCGAGAAGCTCATACTCTTCAGTGGAATCCTTTTGGATCTCCGCTCCATACGAGAATATGGCGACGTATCGACTGTATGACATATCCAGGAATAAGAGCAGTTCAAAGGAAATAGAAGTTGCGAAACAATGTACCGAGAACTTACTCGATGTACGGCCGCACTTCTATCAAGTTGTTGAAGATATACAACGAAATGGTCCGCCATTCTTCGTTATCCAAAGATACTGGATGTGAAACACTAGCTGGTGCGAGATTCCCTTTGAATAGGCTGAGGTTGGATCCACCCTTTTTAGGGTCGTCAGCATTGTACTGAGGCTTCGGATTATGCAAATGACGATTTTTGGCTTCGTAGTGTGCTGTTACGAAGTTTGCCGCCTCCTCTGTGATGAATGCCTCAGCCATTGATGCTTCAATTCTACGTTTATTTTTACATTTTTCTCGAAGCGTCTTCTGCATCCTCTCAGTTGGGTAGCACCAACAATTTTGCACGGGCCCCCCCAATCTTGCCTCGGTCGGGAGATGCAAAATCAAATGCTGCATTGGATTAAAGAAGCCCGGTGGAAAGATCTTCTCTAACTTGCAGATCAACTCCGGCGCCAACTCTTCCATTTCTTCTAGCACACCAGGCGATAGTTCTTTCGCACAAAGAACACGAAAGAAATAGCTGAGTTCTGCCAGTACTAGCCATTCATCCTCAGGGATGAAGCCACGCAACATCACCGGCATTACCCGCTCAATCCATATGTGCCAATCATGACTCTTGAGACCAAATATCTTGAGTTTATCAAGATTCGCTCCCCTCTTTAGATTCGCTCCATAACCATCGGGGAACATCAACTGCTGTTGCACCCACAAGATAATTTCCCTCATAGCTGGTCTTCCAAGATTGAACCATGCCTTTGGCTTCGTCCAGTTCTGCTTTCCTTTCGGTTCTTTCATGTTTTGTAACGGCCTATCACATAGCACCTCCAGATCGACTCTAGCCTTAGTATTATCCTTTGACTTCCCATCTATGCCGAACAATGTACCAAAAAGTGCCTCGGCGATATTCTTCTCAGTGTGCATCACGTTGATGTTGTGTGGGCAAAGGAGGTCTTTGAAGTAAGGCAGATCCCATAAGCATGTTTTGTGAGTCCACGCGTGCTTAGTATTATACCCCTTGAAGTACCCTGGACGTTGTGGATCTGGCTCGAGAGCGTTTAACTGATCCAGGGTCTGTTGGCCTGTCAATGCAGGTGGTGCAGAGTTTTTGACAACTCTACCTTTGATGAAGTTCTTCTTGTCTTTCCTGAACTTATGGCGAGGATCCAGGAACTGTCTATGCATGTCGAAGCAAGAAAACTTGCGACCGGCCTGAAGCCAACGAAACTCAAGAGCTCCCTTGCATGTGGGGCACGGGAACCTTCCATGCACACACCAGCCAACGAATAGCGCATACGCCGGCAAGTCATGCGTCGAGTACATGTACCAGAAACGCATTATGAAGTTCCGTTTGCTATAGGCGTCGTACGTCTTGAACCCATTATCCCAGGCTTCTTGCAATTCGTCCTTAAGCGGCTGAATGTACACATTCATATTTTTCCCCGGATAGTTGGGCCCTGGAATTATCAACGTCAGGAAAATGTTATTTCTTTGCATAATCTCTCCGGGGGGAGATTGAGTGGAAAGACAAATACGGGCCAACAATTGTATTGGGCTGCTGTCATACCAAACACACTGAACCCATCCGTGCTGATGCCGACTCAAGGATGCCTCGGATCTGCCACTTTGTCAGCATGTAATTCATCAAACTTTTTCCACGTGACACCATCCGATGTGTGTACCATCATCAGATTCCCATCTGCATCTAGTTCGGTTCTTTTGCCTGTTTTGTGCCATGTCATCTGTCTGGCTGTCTCTTCGACCATGAAAAGACGTTGAAGTCTTGGTACGATTGGCATATACCGAAGAACACTAACGGGGATTTTGGTCTGTGTCTTCTCACCCATACCGTTGTCTACCACAATATACCTGGAAGACTTGCAAATGGGATAATAGTTCAAGTCCGCATAGTCAAGCCTAAATAAGGCACATCCTTTCTCACAGGCATGTATCTTCTCATAGGGCATCTTCAGTGCATAGAGGATTTTGTCTGACTGGTATAGGTTTGCAGGCATTACATGGCCTTTGGGTAGAAAGCGTCCAAATACTATCATAATTGCGTCATAGCATTCTCTACCCAAGTTGAACTGAGCCTTCAGAGCCATTACTTGTGAGATGGCATCCAACTGACAAAGCTCAGTATGCTCGTGGAGCGGACGTTTTGAAGACTCCAACATTTCATTGAAGGCCTTTGCAGATTCCTCCATCTCCTCATCCGAATCCCGAGCATCATCATAGTCTTGCACCATGTTTTCCATCCCGGTACCATGCTCGTCGGTGCGACGACGATCCACCTCAGCTCAGTCACGTTGGGCAGACTCACCATGAAATGTCCACACCGTATAATCGGGCGTAAAACCACTCTTCTGCAGGTGTTTGCCCATTTCAGCCTCTGTCCTCTTTTCCCAATTGCCGCACCGGAAACAGGGGCACCAGGTTTTCTTTTGGCCATTTGCAAATGCGGCTTGCACAAACCACTTGGTTTTTGTGAACCATTTAGCGCTCCATTTGTTCTGACCAGTGTGACCAGTATACATCCACGCATGATCACTCATCGTGACTTTCAGAGCTACTGGACACACAACAATTATATATGTAATTCGCCATGTATATATTCATCAGTTGATCTACTTTGTTAATTTTATTACGTCCATGCAACCTACACTCTAATAGGTAATGATAGGTCCTAATCCCACCTGTGTATGTGTAGGTTGGGTTTGTTTTCCCATGCTATGCTCCGGATCTGACGCAAAGTTTCGGCAGCACCTCCCCGTTGTTCTCCTGATACACGTCTCTGCAATAAACAAAGAGGATGTGTACCTGGAGAACAACAGGGGAGGCACTGACGAAATTTATGCGTCGGATCCGGAGCAAAGCATATGGGAAAACGAACCCAATCTACACATACTCGGGCTGTCCATGGATAGTGTTGGACAATTCGAAAGAATCAAGGTTATAAATATGCAAATGCATGCATACTTATAACTATGACACTTTTGAACGGGAGACACATATTGGTTACCCATACTGATGATTCAAGACACATATATAGCTAGCTATCAAGTTTCATCGGAATA
Organism: Triticum urartu; assembly: GCF_003073215.2. Taxonomy (NCBI): domain Eukaryota; kingdom Viridiplantae; phylum Streptophyta; class Magnoliopsida; order Poales; family Poaceae; genus Triticum; species Triticum urartu. The sequence goes on along the minus strand of NC_053027.1, from coordinate 285,297,055 downwards.
GATCAAATAATTAATGGGGGAGGAGGACATGTCATTTGTGCTCACCCACGAATGAAGGGGCAGAGCTCGTCAAACGCACGGCGAGGTCGTCGAACACCAAACCTCGCAGCGATGAAACAACTGCACATTTAAAACTACCCGATCAACACAATTATATATGATGTTTTTCATAACAAAATCGAAAAATATATGACCTAACTAATAATTCACAAATATATGACCCCGTCGGCCTCTGGAAGGCCAAAGAACACCTTTTCGGGAGGTGTCGGGGGTCGGGGTGTCGGGGTGCCGTGTCGGGGTCGAGGGGTCGGGGTGTCGTGTCGGTGTCGGGGTGCCGTGTCGGAGTCGGGGTGCTGTTTCGGGTCGGGGTATCGTGTGGGTGTCGGGGTCGGGGTCAGGCTCGGGGTCGGGGTGTCGGGTCAGGCTCGATCGGGGTCGGGGTGTCGGTCGGGGTGCCGGGTCGGGGTCGGGTTTTTTTCCTCTTTTTTCCTTTTCTTCTTCTTCCTCTTCTTCCTTTTCTCCCTTTTCTTCCTTTTTTTCCTTCTTCTTCTCTGAATCCATCTCCTTGACAACAAACGCACGAGCCTTGCAGGATGAGCTCTTCCTGTGTGATGAAGACCTCGATGAAGACTTGGAAGAAGACTTCGAGGATTTCTTCTTCTTCTTCTTGTCATCAGAATCATATTCCTTGCTCTTCTTCTTCTTGCTCCTCCTCCTTTCCTTTTTCCTCTTCTTCTTCTCCTCCTCTCCTCTTTTTTCTTCTTCTTCTTCCTCTTCTTCTTTTTTCTTCTCCTCCTCCTCTTCTTCTTCCTTTCCTTTTTCCTCTTCTTCTTCTCCTCCTCTCCTCTTTTTTTCTTCTTCTTCTTTCCTAAAACTAAACTAAACCTAAACCTAAACCTAAATCTAAAACTAAAACTAAAACTAAAACTAAATCTAAACTAAACATAAACCTAAAACTAAAAAAACAGAAAAAAAAAAGGAAAAAACTAAATCTAAACCTAAAACTAAACCTAAAACTAAACCAAAACTAAACCTAAAACTAAACCTAAAACTAAAACTAAAACTAAAACTAAACTAAACATAAACCTAAAACTAAAAAAACAGAAGAAGAAAAAAGGAAAAAAAGAGGAGGAGAGCTCACCTGGGGCAGGGCCGGTGGAGGAGGTGGCCGGGGCGGCAGTGGCGACGGGGCCTGGGGCGGCGGCGCCGGGCGGCAAGTGGCGACGGGGCCGGGCCCGGCCGGGCGCGTGGGGCGCGGGGGGGCGCCGGGGCGCGGCGGCGCCGAGACGGCAGGGCGGCGGGGGCGACGGGGCGGGGGACCGGTGGGGCGCCGGGTGGTGGGGCGACGGCGCGGCGAGTGGTGACGGGGCGGGGGGGCGGTGGGGCGGCGGGGGTGGTGGGGCGGACGGGGCGGCGGCGAGTGGTGGGGGCGGCGGCGCGCGTGTGAAGAGCAGGGAGAGAAACAGAGAGAGAGAGAGGGGCGGGGTGGGGCGCGACCGTTAACGTTAGATATGTTAAATCTTTGCCGTCCGCCCCCCTTTGTCGTCCGCTTATTTGCTCTTTGTCGTCTGCTAGCAGACGGCAAAGAGGGGGGGCCGTTAAGTTTTTTTTAAGCAGCTCGTCAGTGGGGCCCCTCCCTCTTTGCCGTCTGCTAGCCGATGGCAAAGAATCTTTGTCATCTGCTACGGACGGCAAGGAACTGGCTGATGGCAAAGAAGGTCTTTGCCATCAGCCAGTTCTTTGCCGTCTGCTTTTGGGTAGCTAATGGAAAAGAGCTTCTTTGCCGTCTACTAGCAGATGGCAAAGAGGGGGGGCGTTAAGTTTTTTTTAAGCAGCTCGTCAGTGGGGCCCCTCCCTCTTTGCCGTCTGCTAGCCGGCGGCAAAGAATCTTTGTCGTCTGCTAGCGGATGGCAAAGAACTGGCTGATGGCAAAGAAGGTCTTTGCCATCAGCCAGTTCTTTGCCGTCTGCTTTTGGGTAGCTGATGGAAAAGAGCTTCTTTGTCGTCTGCTAGCAGACGGCAAAGAGCTGGCAGATGGCAAAGTAGCTGATTCCAGTAGTGTATGGAGCGAGCAACAGATTTGTTGGAAATCATACATACTGATGTATGTGGTCCGATGAATATTGAGGCTCGTGGCGGGTATCATTATTTTCTCAACTTCACAGATGATTTGAGCAGATATGGGTATATCTACTTAATGAAACATAAGTCTGAAACATTTGAAAAGTTCAAAGAATTTCAGAGTGAAGTGGAAAATCATCGTAACAAGAAAATAAAGTTTCTGTGATCTGATCGTGGAGGAGAATATTTGAGTTACGAATTTGGCCTACATTTGAAAGAATGCGGAATAGTTTTGCAACTCACGCCACCTAGAACACCACAGCATAATGGTGTGTCCGGACGTCGTAATCGTACTTTACTAGATATGGTACGATCTATGATGTCTCTTACTGATTTACCGCTATCATTTCGGGGTTATGCTTTAGAGACGGCTACATTCATGTTAAATAGGGCACCATCAAAATCTGTTGAGACGACACCTTATGAACTATGGTTTGGCAAGAAACCAAAATTGTCGTTTCTTAAAGTTTGGGGCTGTGATGCTTATGTGAAAAAGCTTCAACCTGATAAGCTCGAACCCAAATCAGAGAAATGTGTCTTCATACGATACCCAAGGGAAACTATTGGGTACACCTTCTATCACAGATCTGAAGGCAAGATATTCGTTGCTAAGAATGGATCCTTTCTAGAGAAGGAGTTTCTCTCGAAAGAAGTGAGTGGGGGGAAAGTAGAACTTGATGAGGTAATTGTATCTACTCCCTTATTGGAAAGTAGTTCACCACAGAAACCGGTTCCTGTGACATCTACACCAACTAGTGAGGAAGCTAATGATGATGATCATGAAACTTCAGATCAAGTTACTACCGAACCTCGTAGGTCAACCAGAGCAAGATCCGCACCAGAGTGGTATGGTAATCCAGTTCTGGAGGTCATGTTACTTGACCATGACGAACCTACGAACTATGAGGAAGCGATGATGAGCCCAGATTCCGCAAAATGGCTTGAAGCCATGAAATCTGAGATGGGATCCATGTATGAGAACAAAGTGTGGACTTTGGTTGACTTGCCCGATGATCGGCAAGCCATCAAGAATAAATGGATCTTCAAGAAGAAGACGGACGCTGACGGTAATGTTACTGTCTACAAAGCTTGACTTGTTGCAAAAGGTTTTTGACAAGTTCAAGGAGTTGACTATGATGAGACCTTCTTACTCATAGCGATGCTTAAGTCCGTCCGAATCATGTTAGCAATTGCCGCGTTTTATGATTATGAAATTTGGCAAATGGATGTAAAGACTGCATTCCTGAATGGATTTCTGGAAGAAGAGTTGTATATGATGCAATGTTTTATCGATCCAAAGGGAGCTAACAAAGTGTGCAAGCTCCAGCGATCCATTTATGGACTGGTGCAAGCCTCTCGGAGTTGGAATAAACGTTTTGATAGTGTGATCAAAGCATATGGTTTTATACAGACTTTTGGAGAAGCCTGTATTTACAAGAAAGTGAGTAGGAGCTCCATAGCATTTCTAATATTATATGTGGATGACATATTGCTGATTGGAAATGATAAAGAATTTCTAGATAGCATAAAAGGATACTTGAATAAGAGTTTTTCAATGAAAGACCTCAGTGAAGCTGCCTATATATTGGGCATCAAGATCTATAGAGATAGATCAAGACTCTTAATTGGACTTTCGCAAAGCACGTGCCTTGATAAAGTTTTGAAGAAGTTCAAAATGGGTCAAGCTAAGAAAGGGTTCTTGCATGTTACAAGGTGTGAACTTGAGTAAGACTCAATGTCCGACCACTGCAGAATTCTTTTGACTCAATCCTCTTCTTCTCTTTAGCATTCGGGAAAGACAAGAAAATTTCAGGGTAGGAAACATTATCTAGAATTTCTCTTAGATTCGAACCCATAGCTGATGATAGAACTAGAATAGATATCTTTTGTTTTCTACTCACGCGAGCCCATATCCTTTCTTTTTTATCAATTGCTAATTCTGATCTCCCCCCCAATCTGATATTATAGTGCCAGTGTAGATAGAAATTCCCTTATGATCTAATTCCGAGCGGTAGTAAATACCAGGACATAGCAATATTTGATTGATCACAATTCAGTATATTCCATTTATAATAAAGGTTCCTAAGGAATTCATTATAGGTATATTTCCGATAGAAATGGTTTGGTGTTCCCTATGCTTCAGCCATAGGCTCTATCATGTATGCAATGTTGTGTACCAGACCTGATGTGTGCCTTGCTATTGGTTTAGCAGGGAGGTACCAAAGTAATCCAGGAGTGGATCACTAGACAGCGGTCAAGAACATCCTGAAGTACCTGAAAAGGACCAAGGATATGTTTCTCGTTTATGGAGGTGACAAAGATCTCAACGTAAATGGTTACATTGATGCAAGTTTTGACACTGATCCGGACGATTCTAAATCGCAAAACGGATACGTGTTTATATTAAACGGTGGAGCTGTCAGTTGGAGCAGTTCTAAACAGAGCGTCGTGGCGGGATCTACATGTGAAGCAGAGTACATTGTTGCTTCAGAAGCAGCGAATGAAGGAGTCTGGATGAAGGAGTTCATATCTGATCTAGGTGTCATACCTAGTGCATCGGGTCCAATGAAAATCTTTTGTGACAATACTGGTGCAATTGCCTTGGCAAAGGAATCCAGATTTCACAAGAGAACCAAGCACATCAAGAGACGCTTCAACTCCATCCGGGATCAAGTCCAGGTGGGAGACATAGAGATTTGCAAGATACATACGGATCTGAATGTTGCAGACCCGCTGACTAAGCCTCTTCCACGAGCAAAACATGATCAGCACCAAGGCTCCATGGGTGTTAAAATCATTACTGTGTAATCTAGATTATTGACTCTAGTGCAAGTGGGAGACTGAAGCAAATATGCCCTAGAGTCAATAATAAAGTTATTATTTATTTCCTTATTTCATGATAAATGTTTATTGTTCATGCTAGAATTGTATTAACCAGAAACATAATACATGTGTGAATACATAGACAAACATAGTGTCACTAGTATACATGTACTTGACTAGCTCATTAATCAAAGATGGCTAAGTTTCCTAACCATAGACATGAGTTGTTATTTGATCAATGAGATCACATCATTAGGAGAATGATGTGATTGAGTTGACCCTTTTCGTTAGCTTAGCACTGGATCGTTTTTTACTGCTATTGCTTTATTCATGACTTATACATGTTCTTATGACTATGAGATTATGCAACTCCTGAATACCGGAGGAACACTTTGTGTGCTATCAAATGTTACAACGTAACTGGGTGATTATAAAGGTGCTCTACAGGTGTCTCCGATGGTACTTGTTGAGTTGGCATAGATCAAGATTAGGATTTGTCACTCCGATCGTCGGAGACGTATCTCTGGGCCCTCTCGGTAATACACATCACTATAAGCCTTGCAAGCATGATAACTAATGAGTTATTTACGGGATGATGTATTACGGAACGAGTAAAGAGACTCGCCGATAACAAGATTGAACTAGGTATTGGGATACCGATGATCAAATCTTGGGCAAGTAACATACCGATGACAAAGAGAGCAACGTATAGTGTTGTGCGGTTTGACCGATAAAGATCTTCATAGAATATGTAGGAACCAATATGACCATCCAGGTTCTGCTATTGGTTATTGACCAGAAACGTGTCTCGGTCATGTCTACATAGTTCTCGATCCCGTAGGGTCCGCACGCTTAAAATTCTGTGACGATCGGTTTTATGAGTTTATATGTTTTGATGTACCGAAGGTAGTTCGGAGTCCCGGATGTGATCACAGACATGACGAGGAGTGTCGAAATGGTCGAGACATAAAGATTTATATATTGGAAGCCTATACTTGGATATCGGAAGTGTTCCAGGTGAAATCGGGATTTTACCGGAGTATCGGGGGTTACCGGAATCCCCCGGGGGTTTAATGGGCCAAGATGGGCCTTAGTGGAAGAGAGGAGGGGCTGCCAGGGCAGGCTGGGTGCCCCCTCTCCCTCTAGTCCGAAATGGACAAGGAGGGGGGCGCGCCCCCCTTTCCTTCCTCTCCCCCTCCTCCTTCCCCCTTCTCCTACTCCAACTAGGAAAGGAGGGAGTCCTACTCCCGGTGGGAGTAGGACTCCTCCTAGCGCGCCTCCTCCTGGCCGGCCGCCTCTCCCCCCTTGCTCCTTTATATATGGGGGCAGGGGGCACCTGTAGACACACAAGTTGATTATTGAGATCTCCCCAGCCGTGTGCGGTGCCCCCCTCCACCATAATCCACCTCGGTCATACTGTAGTTGTGTTTAGACGAAGCCCTGCTGCAGTAGCTTCATCAACATCGTCACCACGCCGTCGTGCTGATGAAACTCTTCCCCAAGATCTACTGGATCGTGAGTTCGCGGGACGTCACCGAGATGAACGTGTGCTGAACGCGGAGGTGCCGTACGTTCGGTACTGAGGATCGGTCGATCGTGAAGACGTACGACTACATCAACCGCGTTGTCATAACGCTTCCGCTTAACGGTCTACGAGGGTACGTGGACGAAACTCTCCCCTCTCGTTGCTATGCATCACCATGATCCTGCGTGTGTGTAGGAATTTTTTTGAAATTACTACGTTCCCCAACAGAAACCCTGTTTCCACCGCCGCAACCTTCTGTACCCAAGAGATCCCATCTTGGGGCCTTTTCTGGAGCTCCGCCGAAGGGGGAACCAATCACGGAGGGCTTCTACATCAACACCATAGCCTCTCCGATGATGTGTGAGTAGTTTACCACAGACCTTCGGGTCCATAGTTATTAGCTACATGGCTTCTTCTCTCTCTTTGGATCTCAATACAAAGTTCTCCTCGATCTTCTTGGAGATCTATTTGATGTAATTATTTTTGCGGTGTGTTTGTCGAGATCCGATGAATTGTGGGTTGATGATCAAGATTCTCTGTGCACAATATTTGATTCTTCTCTGAAATCTTTTATGTATGATTTGTTATCTTTGCAAGTCTCTTCGAATTATCTGTTTGGTTTGCCCTACTAGATTGATCTTTCTTGCAATGGGAGAAGTGCTTAGCTTTGGGTTCAATCTTGCGGTGTCCTTTCCCAGTGACAGCAGGGGCGGCAAGGCATGTATTGTATTGTTGCCATCGAGGATAAAAAGATGGGGTTTATATCATATTGCTTGAGTTTATCCCTCTACATCATGTCATCTTGCCTAATGCGTTACTCTGTTCTTATGAACTTAATACTCTAGATGCATGCTGGATAGCAGTCGATGTGTGGAGTAATAGTAGTAGATGCAGAATCGTTTTCGTCTACTTGTCACGGACGTGATGCCTATATAGATGATCATGCCTAGATATTCTCATAATTATGCACTTTTCTATCAATTGCTCGATAGTAATTTGTTTACCCACCGTAATACTTATGCCGTTTTCAATCTATTTTACTTGGCAATCTTTACTTTCAATCTATATCGTAAAAATACCAAAAATATTTATCTTATTATCTCTATCAGATCTCACTTTTGCAATTGGCCGTGAAGGGATTGACAACCCCTTTATCGCATTGGTTGCAAGGTTCTTATTTGTTTGTGTAGGTGCAAGGTGACTTGCGTGTAGTCTCCTACTGGATTGATACCTTGGTTCTCAAAAACTGAGGGAAACACTTACGCTACATTGTTGCATCACCCTTTCCTCTTCAAGGGAAAACCAACGCAATGCTCAAGAGGTAGCAAGAAGGATTTCTGGCACCGTTGCCGGGGAGATCTCCGCACAAGTCAAGACATACCAAGTACCTATCACAAACTCTTATCCCTCGCATTACATTATTTGCCATTTGCCTCTCGTTTTCCTCTCCCCCACTTCACCCTTGCCGTTTTATTCGCCCTGTTTTTCCGTTCGCCTCTTTTTCGCTCGCTTCTTGTGTGCTTGTGTGTTGGATTGTTTGTCACAATGGCTCAAGATAATACTAAATTATGTGATTTTTCCAATACCAACAATAATGATTTTATTAGCACTCCGATTGCTCCCTTATCGATGCTGAATCTTGTGAAATTAATACTGCTTTGCTGAATATTGTCATGAAAGATCTGTTTTCTGGCCTTCCTAGTGAAGATGTCGCTACCCATCTAAACAGCTTTGTTGATTTGTGTGATATGCAAAAGAAGAAAGATGTGGATAATTATATTGTTAAATTGAAGCTATTCCCGTTTTCACTTAGGGATCGTGCTAAAACTTGGTTTTCTTCTTTGCCTAAAAATAGTATTGATTCTTGGAATAAGGGCAAAGATGCTTTTATCTCTAAGTATTTTCCTCCCGCTAAGATCATCTCTCTTAGAAATGATATTATGAAATTTAAGCAACTAGATCATGAGCATGTTGCACAATCTTGGGAGAGGATGAAATTAATGATTCGCAATTGCCATACTCATGGTTTGAATTTATGGATGATCATACAAATTTTTTATGCTGCATTGAATTTTTCTTCTAGAAATCTATTAAATTCGGCCGCGGGAGGAACTTTTATGGAAATCACTTTAGGGGAAGCTACCAAACTCCTAGATAATATTATGGTTAATTATTCTCAATGGCACACCGAAAGATCTACTCATAAAAAGGTTCATGCTATAGAAGAAATTAATGATTTGAGTGGAAAGATGGATGAACTTATGAAATTGGTTGCTAATAAGAGTGTTTCTTCTGATACTAATATATGCCTTTGTCTACTTTGATTAAGAATAATAATGAATCTATGGATGTGAATTTTGTTGGTAGGAATAATTTTGGTAACAGCGCGTATAGAGGAAACTTTAATCCTAGGCCGTATCCTAGTAATTCCTCTAATAATTATGGTAATTCCTACAACAATTCTTATGGAAATTATAATAATATGCCCCTCTGATTTTGAATCTAGTATTAAAGAATTTATTAGTTCGCAAAAGAGTTTCAATGCTTTGATTGAAGAAAAATTGTCTAAGATTGATGAGTTGGCTAGGAACATGGATAGAATTTCTCTTGATGTTGATTCTTTGAAACTTAGATCTATTCCACCTAAGAATGATATCAATGAGTCTCTCAAAGCCACGAGAATTTCCACTGATGAGTGCAAAGAAAGAACCGCTAGGATGTGTGCAAAAAAGGATTGTTTTATAAAAGTGTGTTCTTCTAGTTTTGATGATAATAAGGATGAAGATCTAAAAGTGATTGATGTGTATCCTATTAAATCTTTATTTTGCAATATGAATCTTGATAATGATGGGACTAGAGATGAGTCAACTTTAGTTAAAAGGCGTCCCAATGATTCGGAGTTTTTAGATCTTGATGCAAAAATTAATAAGAGTGGGATTGAAGAGGTCAAAACTTTACTTAGCAATGAACCCACTATTTTGGATTTCAAGGGATTTAATTATGATAATTGCTCTTTGATAGATTGTATTTCCTTATTACAATCCGTGCTAAATTCTCCGCATGCTTACAGTCAAAATAAAGCTTTTACCAAACATATCGGTGATGCTTTAATGCAATCTTATGAAGAAAAGCTTGAATTAGAAGTTTCTATCCCTAGAAAACTTCATGATGAGTGGGAACCTACTATTACAATTAAAATTAAAGATCATGAATGCTATGCTTTATGTGATTTGGGTGCTAGCGTTTCCACGATTCCAAAAACTTTGTGTGATGTGTTAGGTTTCCGTGAATTTGATGATTGTTCTTTAAATTTGCACCTCGCGGATTCCACTATTAAGAAACCTATGGGAAGGATTAATGATGTTCTTATTGTTTCAAATAGGAATTATGTGCCCGTAGATTTCATTGTTCTTGATATTGATTGCAATCCTACATGTCCCATTATTCTTGGTAAACCTTTCCTTAGAACGATTGGTGCAATTACTGATATGAAAGAAGAGAATATTAGATTTCAATTTCCATTAAGGAAAGGCATGGAACAATTTCCTAGAAAGAAAATTAAATTACCTTATGAGTCTATTATGAGAGCCACTTATGGATTGCATACCAAAGATGATAATACCTAGATCTATTCTTGCTTTTATGCCTAGCTAGGGGCGTTAAACGATAGCGCTTGTTGGGAGGCAACCATTTTTTTTGCTTCTTGATTTTTGCTTCTGTTTAGTAATAAATAATTCATCTATCCTCTGTTTAGATGTGGTTTTATGCTTTTAATTAGTGTTTGTGCCAAGTAGAACCTTTGGGAAGACTTGAGGGAAGCTTTTGCTATCTTGCTGTAAAAAACAGAAACTTTTGCGCTCACGAGATTTGCTGCCATTTTTACTGGAGAGTGCGATTAGGTTGATTCTTTTTGAAGATGATTAATAGAAAAATTCCTCACTTCCACCAATTTATTTCAGAATTTTGGGGGTTACAGAAGTATTCAAAACTTACATATTACTACAGGCTGTTCTGTTTTTGACAGATTCTGTTTTTCGTGTGTTGTTTGCTTATTTTGATGAATCCATGGCTAGTATCGTAGGGTATGAACCTTAGAGAAGTTGGAATACAGTAGGTTTAACACCAATATAAATAAAGAATGAGTTCATTACAGTACCTTAAGTGGTGGTTTGTTTTCTTGTACTAACGGAGCTCATGAGATTTTCTGTTGAGTTTTGTGTTGTGAAGTTTTCAAGTTTTGGGTAAAGATTTGATGGATTATGGAATAAGGAGTGGAAAGAGCCTAAGCTTTGTATCCCCAAGGCACCCCAAGGTAAAATTCAAGGACAAACAAAAGCCTAAGCTTGGGGATGCCCCGGAAGGCATCCCCTCCTTCGTCTTTGTCCATTGGTAACTTTACTTAAGGCTATATTTTTATTCACCAATGATATGTGTTTTGCTTGGAGCGTCTTGTATGATTTGAGTCTTTGTTTTTTTAGTTTACCACAATCATCCTTGCTGTACACACCTTTTGGGAGAGACACACATTAATCAGAATTTATTAGAATACTCTTTGTGCTTCACTTATATCTTTTGAGCTAGATAATTTTGCTCTAGTGCTTCATTTATATCTTTTAGAGCACGGTGGTGGTTTTATTTTATAGAAATTATTGATCTCTCATGCTTCACTTATATTATTTGGAGAGTCCTTTAGAACCGCATGGTAATTTGCTTTGGCTATATAGTTGGTCCTAATATGATAGGCATCCAAGATTGGTATAATAAAAACTTTGATAAAAAGGTGCATTGAATATTATGAGAAGTTTGATACTTGATAATTGTTTTGAGATATAAAGATGGTGATATTAGAGTTGTGCTAGTTGAGTAGTTGTGAATTTGAGAAATACTTGTGTTCAAGATTGCAAGTCCTGTAGCATGCACGTATGGTAACCGTTATGTAACAAATTTGAAACATGAGGTGTTCTTTGATTGTCTTCCTTATGAGTGGCGGTCGGGGACGAGCGATGATCTTTTCCTACCAATCTATCCCCCTAGGGGCATGCGCGTAATGCTTGGTTTTTGATGACTTGTAGATTTTTGCAATAAGTATGTGAGTTCTTTATGACTATGAGTCCATGGATTATACGCACTCTCACCTTTCCATCATCGCTAGCCTCTTCCTTACTGTGCATTACCCTTTCTCACCTTGAGAGTTAGTGCAAACTTCGCTGGTGCATCCAAACCCCGTGATATGATACACTCTATCACACATAAACCTCCTTATATCTTCCTCAAAAGAGCCACCATACCTACCTATTATGGCATTTCCATAGCCATTCCGAGATATATTGCCATGCAACTTTCCACCGTTTCAGTTATGACACGCTTCATCATTGTCATATTGCCTTGCATGATCATGTAGTTGACATCGTATTTGTGGCAAAGCCACCATGCATAATTTATCATACATGTCACTCTTGATTCATTGCCCTTCCCGGTACACCGCCGGAGGCATTCATATAGAGTCATATTTTGTTCTAGTATCGAGTTGTAATCATTGAGTTGTAAATAAATAGAAGTGTGATGATCATCATTAATAGAGCATTGTCCCAAATAAAAAAAGGGGAAGGCCAAATAAAAAATAAAGGCCCAAAAAAAGAGAAATAAAAAAGGATAATGCTACTATCCTTTTTTTCCACACTTGTGCTTCAAAGTAGCACCATGATCTTTATGATAGAGAGTCTCTTGTTTTGTCACTTTCATATACTAGTGGGAATTTTTCATTATAGAACTTGGCTTGTATATTCCAACAATGGGCTTCCTCAAATGCCATAGGTCTTCGTGAGCAAGCAAGTTGGATGCGCACCCACTTAGTTTCTTTTGTTGAGCTTTCATACATTTATAGCTCTAGTGCATCCGTTGCATGGCAATCCCTACTCCTTGCATTGACATCAATTGATGAGCATCTCCCTAGCCCGTTGATTAGCCGCGTCAATGTGAGACTTTCTCCTTTTATTGTCTTCTCCACATAACCCCTATCATTATATTCTATTCCACTCATAGTGCTATATCCATGGCTCACGCTCATGTATTGCGTGAAAATTGAAAAAAGTTTGAGATTACTAAAGTATGAAACAATTGCTTGGCTTGTTATCGGGGTTGTGCATGATGAGAGCATTCTTGTATGACGAAAATGGAGCATGACCAAACTATATGATTTTGTAGGGATGAACTTTCTTTGGCCATGTTATTTTGAGAAGACATGATTGCTTAGTTAGTATGCTTGAAGTATTATTATTTTTATGTCAATATTAAACTTTTGTCTTGAATCTCTCGGATCTGAATATTCATGCCACAATAAAGAAAATTACATTGAGAATTATGCTAGGTAGCATTCCACATCAAAAATTCTATTTTTATCATTTACCTACTCGAGGACGAGCAAGAATTAAGCTTAGGGATGCTTGATACGTCTCCAACGTATCTATAATTTTTCATTGTTCCATGCTATTATATTATCTGTTTTGGATGTTTAATGGGCTTTATTATACACTTCTATATTATTTTTGGGACTAACCTACTGACCCAAGGACCAGTGCAAATTGTTGTTTTTTTGCCTATTTCAGTGTTTCGCGGAAAATGAATATCAAACGGAATCCAAACGGAATGAAAACTTCGGGAGAGTTATTTTTGGAACAAACGTGATCTAGGGGACTTGGAGTAGACGTCAAGAAAGGAGCGAGGAGGCCACGGGGCAAGGAGGCGCGCCTGCTCCCTGAGCGCGCGCCCACCCTTGTGGGCCCCTCGCAGCTCCACCGACCTACTTCTTCCTTGACGTCTACTCCAAGGATGTAGGGTCGCGCTATTCGTCACCCTGAGTGAGGAATAGTTATTCTTCACCCCCCCTCTATTTTACCATCAATGCACCGTAATTTTACGTTCCGTAAGTTTTATCTTATTTCCGACGCAAAAAGGGACCGTAAGAAAATATATAATCGCCGTAAAAAATATTTTATGTTATGTAAAATTACAAACATAAAAATATAGTCTAAAATACACATAAACTATAAATTTTCTTGTCTTATGACCTATATTTTTATTTTCTTATGTCAAATTTTACGTAGTGAATCAATAGGAATGTAACTATTTGAATTCGAAATGTAATTTAATTATGAAATGATCGTAAGATTACCTCGGATGAAGAATAACTTATTCTGCAGCCTGGGTGATGAATAGTAACACTATATATATACATCTGGGCTATTCTGTTACTAGTAACAGAATATTATTCTGTTACCCTTTTTGACCTGACGGTTTCAGGTGGTTGTACTTATGTTTTCGAAGAGGTTGAACTGATGCTTTCAGTTGTGTTTAACAGATCGTCTTCTTTAGTTCAAAAACTTTTTTGTAATTTTTTGTCGGAACATGGCGTGTAATATATCGTTGGAAAGTTCTTGACAACCATATTTCAAGTATATTGAACGTTTTTGCAAAATCATTATGGTTTAAGAGCAGTTTTTAAAAAACCATTTTTTTCAAAACCGAAAACGTGAGTCGTATTTTGGACTCAATTTTCAAATGGTTTGTCGGAATTGAGCAAATAAGATAGTGTTGGAAAGCTGGTGAAAATCCGCATCTTCCATATATGTATTGTTTTTTCTAATTCTATGTGATTTAAAAGTAATTTGAAAAACGGTGAAATTCTGGGCGAAACGTAATTTCGCGATTTTTTGCAAACGGTTTTGTCGGATTGACGCAAATGATACGGCGTTGGAAAGCTATGTAAAATGCGCAACTTTTTCGTATAGAAATGTTTTTGTAATTCTTTATGGTTTAAAAATGAATTCGAATACGGTCAAGTTTGATTTTGAACGCGTTTTTTTAAAAAAAAGTTTGTCAAAATATGGAAAATAATATACCGTTGGATAGCTATCGAAAATGCGAAACTTAGTCATGTTGAACGTTTTCTCTACTTCACAACCGTTTAAGAGTAATTTTGAATACGACATGATGGATCCTGCTGTTTTCTCGTGTGAAAAACAGAGTAGTCGTACTGATATATATGTATGTTTGTACTGAGCTATTTTGTGTAGAGTAATTTTGAATGGTTCCAAAAAAGGGTACTTGTACTGATGCTTGCATGGGTTTGTACTTAGCGTGTTTTCACTAACTAGACTTTGCTCTGTTTTTTTGGTAATATTTTCTCGTAAATTTTCAACGGTTTACTGTATCGTCGCCCCTGTACTTGTATGGTTTGTATCATCGATCTGAATGATATTTTATTCAAAAAGAAAATGTGTTTGTTTTGTTTCCTTTTTTTAACTCAACATTTTTTGACAACGTCGTTCTGAACTTCTCTCATTTTATGACTTGTACTGAGGTACTTACTAAGCAGGATTTTCATGGGGTTTCTTTTTTTTGCTTGAACTTTATATTTGAATTTCTGTCATTTCTTTTATTCTGAACAGACCACCATTTTTAACTCGTACTGAGGTACTTACTACGCCCGAACTGGGGTGGCTGTCGCGTGTCTCGGCGTGTTTTGAACTCGATGATATTTTCATCAATTTACTGCCCATTTTTTCATCACACTCGAGAGAGTGATTAATAGTTTTACTTACTGGCCAGTAACACATGAACTCCTCAGGCAATAATACATGAACTACTAGGAACATAAATTTTCAGCGAGCACTTGAAAACATAAAACATTACATAAAAAGAAGCACCAAACAGTGAATGTAAAAATAACTCCCACATCCATCATATACTGGGAGCTTCCACTTGAATAGGAAAATTTGTTTATCCCTCACAAATTAAAACACAAAACCTGAAGAAAAGAAGTATTGGTTTCTCATTGACATAATAACAAACAGGAGCGCAAAATCATAGCTTTTCATCAATGTCAGCATGATGCATCGTTGCATTTTTTCGTTGTTGTTGTTGTTGTCTTCCTTGACTATTGAAAGTGCTCTTCTTGGTCATTTATTGTCATGGCCAATAACGCCTAAAAGTTCTCTTCCAGGTCTCCAGTCTCCCGAAATCCCTAAAACATTAAAAATCAACAGATTTACACAACGAATATAGAAATGCACAAATGAATCTCCTCCTCAAGATCAGTGATGAAGGATGCAATAAAGGCTTGCTGAAGGCCACATTTTTTCATATAGTACGACATATGAAAGATAATATATAAAGGCCATTGGAGAAAGAATTTAGCAAAACTGAAACAAAAATATATGTTACCAGAACTGAAAGTAATGGTTTTTCAAACTTTTGGGTGAGACCATGGTGCTCTAATTCAATTGCATATATCTGAAACTCCACAAGCGACCTGAACTTATGCATAACAGTATGAGTGCAGAATTCTTGGAAACATAAGAAAAAGACATAGAGTGCACATATAATTTCTTTTATTATAACTCCACAAATGGATCATTTCTTTTATTTAGAACCGATCATTGTTTTACTCTGTACTGATCAATGTTTTTAAATCAAACCATTTTTTTCTTTGTTGCACACAAATCGAACTGGCATGTACACTTCTGTTTTAAGAAGTGGACATTCACAAAGTCCATACTTGTGGAATGAAAAACTTCTCATTTTGTCTAGCTTCTAATGCAAAAAAATAAATTGTTTGGAGTAAACCAGAAGCACAAAAGGAGCAGTAGCAGATGCATCAAACTTCCTACTTCCAAGCTCGCTAATTGTTTTGCCCACCTTTCATTTTTGTACTTGTTACAAGTTATTTTTCGAACTTACATGGCAGTAATACATGAACTCTCCCTAATCAACATATTTTTTGTCCATACTTGTTCATCAAGCAAAACATACAGTAGAGTGGAGATAGCATTAGCTGCAGGAGAGTGGAGAGAGCACTAGGTACAATAATACAGTGGGTTTTTGAAACAAGCTCGAGAAGCTTGACAGGGGGTGGAGAGAGCCAGAGCACAAAATGTTTCAGGTGAGAAGGAGAGGAGTTCCACGACGTTCTGGACTTCTCTTGTTTTGCGACTTGAACGTTAACCATCTTGAATTACCGTGTATGGATAAGCACTTGAACTTATAGGAGTGAACGTTTTTGGTTTTAATTCATATTTGTTTTCTTGTCCGAACTTATGGTATCATCATCATCGAACCTACATGGTTTGTGTAGCTGAACTAAAATAAACTTTTACCCGAATAAATGTGTTGTGTTCTTTTCTTTGAGCATATATTCCTCAGGTCAATAGACGAACTTTCTCAAATTTCATAGACGAACCGACTGCTTTTTATTTTTTGAACTTCTATGCTAGTAATAATTAAACATTCCCATACAATTTTTTCTCCATTCATGGGCATCAACCAAAATAGGCAGGAGAGAGCACTACAAACTGATCATTGTTTTTTATTTGTACTGATCAATATTTTTAATTCAAACAAGGTTGCAGTAAGTTGGAGCTGGCGATGGATAGGAGATGGCATTACCAGCAGAGCTTCCCAAAGGTTTTCCTTGGTGGCGGCATCGCGTATGGGAGATGAGCATTTGAAACGAGTGTCCCCCATGTGGAACTTCCTGCAGGAGATGGCATTACAAGCAGAACGGTTGTAGTAAACTGAACTAAAGTACTAGATAAAAGCAACAAACTTTTTGCACCAAAATATGTAAATTCTTGCAGCCACACACCGATTTATTTAATATTTAACCACCATTGTTCTTTCCCTTCTCATTGTTCTTTTGCTAATTAGAACACTACAGGAGCACGAGCTCATATCCGACAGTGCATAGGATGCGAAGGTGCAGCTGGCTTTAGACTCGACAATCCTCTATCAATACAAGGAACAACAGCAGCAACAAATCCCTCTCAGTAATCTCTTTCTCACTCACCTTACCCTAAAGCAGCAACGACCAGCGCGCACGCACCACCGGCAGCTAGCAAGCAGCAGCGACGTTGGGGGCGGGGCGGTGCACTGTAATTATTTTCATGAATTGAAATAAATATTGAACTGCCAGAGCCATTTTTTGTAATGACCTGATGCAATTACAGAATCACCAAAGTAAACTATTTGGAAAAAATCATCTCCGAACTTGTGACTTTTACTTCTAAATTACAAGATTGAAGTGTATATGAGCTATCCAGGCCAAGTAGGATTTGTGACTTGGAACTTCTATCATTCGAATTCCTATTGGGGTTTCTTTTTGTTTGATCTTTTTCACGAACTTATCTAGGACGTCGTGTTGAACTTACAACTTTTTCAATCATGAATCTTTTACTGCTGCCAATTTTTCTTCTGCACTTACACCCTCTCAAGTCTGAACTGATGAAAATATGTTTTTTCGCTGACCTGACACCAATTTTGTGTTGTGTGCTGAGAAGAGAACTGCTGGGTTTTTTTTGGATTGACAGAGGCAAATTACAGCATACAGGAGAACTACAAGAGAAGCATTTGTCAAACAGAGCAAGTACATGCCCGCTGTAGAAAATTTGTATGGACAAAATTCATCTAGAATATAAGAACAACAACATCAAATTTTATCAAAATAGTTTGGTTCCCATAGGCATTTCGACTAGCAACTATAGAGCATCAAATTTAGCACATAAGTAGCATGAGATTTGCATGAGCATCAGCAAAAAGAAATAGGAACTCCCTTTGTGGTTCATCTTCTTTTACTAAAGGATAATTAACATGAATGGTCGTGAGCTAATGTACAGGATGCACCTCTCTTTTGGTTCATATATTGAAGATCCTTTAGTTCAGTTAACTTAACAACACCACTGAAGGCACGATTTCCACATCAAGCAATGCATGTACCATCGAACACAGGAGTTGGACATGGAGCTTATCAACGGTGGGATACCTGCGGTGGAGCTTGATGGGTAAACGGCGGGATCCCAGAGTGGAGCTCGGGGGCGATGGATGGCGACCGGGGACAAGAAGGGAGCTGCGGTGGTCCGGCGGATCGCGGCTCCAGGGCCGGCGAGATTCGGCGCTCGATGGACGGGATCCAATGGTGTGGTGTGTTGGCGTGGGGTGGGAGCAGGTGGTCGAGGCAGAGTCCGCACCTCCGTTGGCCAGTGGGCGGTGGAGGGAGGCAGGGCGGCCGGTAAAGGGAGGCGCGCGGTGCTGGGGTGGAGGGAGGACGGCGGTGCTGGGGTGGAGGGAGGCGGCCAGCGCTGGGGTGGAGGGAGGATGGACGGCAGCGCTGGGGTGGAGGGAGGACGGACGGCAGCGCTGGGGTGGAGGGAGGACGGACGGCGGCGCTGGGGTGGAGGGAAGAAGGCGGCGCTAGGGTGGAGGGAGGCGGCATGGAGGAAGGCGGCCGGCACGGGGTGGAGGGAGGCGACCGACATGGTGGGGAGGCGGCCGGCGCAGCATGGAGGAAGGCGGGCGGCACGCTGGGAGGGAGGCTCGGGACATTTGGGAAAACGCATCGCATCCTATATAGGGCCGGGGAGTAACAGAATATTATTCTGTTACTAGTAACAAAATAGCTCTGTCCTATATATATATATCCATATACCCCAAAAACATCGAGGAGCACCACGAAACCCTATTTCCACCACCGCAACCTTCTGTACCTAAGAGATCCCATCTTGGGGCCTTTTCCGGAGCTCCGCCGGAGGGGGAATCGATCACGGAGGGCTTCTACATCAACACCATAGCCTCTCCGATGATGTGTGAGTAGTTTACCACAAACCTTCGGGTCCATAGTTATTAGCTAGATGGCTTCTTCTCTCTCTTTGGATCTCAATACAAAGTTCACCTCGATCTTCTTGGAAAACTATTCAATGTAATTATTTTTGCGGTGTGTTTGTCGAGATTTGATGAATTGTGGGTTTATGATCAAGATTATCTATGAACAATATTTGATTCTTATCTGAAATCTTTTATGTATGATTTGTTATCTTTGCAAGTCTCTTCGAATTATCAGTTTGGTTTGGCCTACTAGATTGATCTTTCTTGAAATGGGAGAAGTGCTTAGCTTTGGGTTCAATCTTGCGGTGTCCTTTCCCAGTGACAGCAGGGGCAGCAAGGCATGTATTGTATTGTTGCCATCGAGGATAAAAAGATGGGGTTTATATCATATTGCTTGAGTTTATCCCTCTACATCATGTCATCTTGCCTAATGTGTTACTCTGTTCTTATGAACTTAATACTCTAGATGCATGCTGGATAGCGGTCGATGTGTGGAGTAATAGTTGTAGATGCAGAATCATTTCAAACTACTTAACACGGACGTGATGCATATGTTCATAATCATTGCCTAGATATTCTCATAATTACGCGCTCTTCTATCAATTGCTCGGCAGTAATTTGTTCACCCACTGTAATGCTTATGCTATCTTGAGAGAAGCCACTAGTGAAACTTATGGCCCCGGGGTCTATCTTCCATCATATAAGTTTCCAATCTATTTTACTTTGCAATCTTTACTTTCAATCTATATCATAAAAATACCAAAAATATTTATCTTATTATCTCTATCAGATCTCACTTTTGCAAGTGGCCGTGAAGGGATTGACAACCCCTTTATCGCGTTGGTTGCAAGGTTCTTATTTGTTTGTGTAGGTGCGAGGTGACTTGCGTGTAGTCTCCTACTGGATTGATACCTTGGTTCTCAAAAACGGAGGGAAATACTTACGCTACTTTGCTGCATCACCCTTTCCTCTTCAAGGGAAAACCAACGCAGTGCTCAAGAGGTAGCACACTTCTTTCAACTCCATCCTCAAGACATCGGACCCAATTATGTGTCAAATATTTGTAACTTTCAAGTGTTCTGCGAAGTATATCTTCAAGAGGAGCCCATCATCGACCTCTTTAGAGAGTATTTCTATTTGAACCACCAAAATGAGTTCACCATTGGACCCAGTTTGGAACTTGGCGGAATATCAATTGAACGCAGAAGAGACACCATTTTCCCTTATGCACTCCTGCCGAGTCACCCAAAGGATTGGAATCAAACGTGGTTTTACTACAAAGATACCTCTCCGGTTGATGAGAATCCACTACTGGGTTACTGTGTCGAGCGCCTGGACTCAAAGCGCAATCTTCCTGAGAAGCTTACCACCGCTGAATGGGCAAAAATTGCTCCTAGCATTGCAAAGGTTACAACTCTGTTAGGAAACGACTTAACTGGTGTTGACCTGGTCAGGTGCTGGGTTTCTTGGCGGATCATCCCCTTGAGTCGCCGCTCTGGTTTAATGTGCACTTACACTGGTGATGCAAAGGATCCATTGCGCCACAGCTCTGCACCATTAGCTAACGCGGCAGTAAATGAAATGGTTAAGTCCCTTCTGAATGAAGACCCAGAAGATTGCCTAAAAACGGGTATGGCCCCTTTTTGCAAGATTAACCTGCCACCGGATGTGAGTCTCTGAACTTATTTACCTTTACCTCATTATTCAAACATTTTACTCAACCTTTGATAACTTGTACAGGCTAAGAATGATTTTTGGAAAAAGGCATATGATCATGAAGCTGCCAAGAAGGCTAGGGCTGCCAAGAAAACCGCCAGGAAAACCGTCAAGAAGACCAGTAAGAAGAAGAAGAAACCAAGCGCCTTTGATCTGCTTAATCTGGATGACACATCTGAGTCGGAGGTTGCCCTTAACTGTCTTGGCTTGCTTTCAACCATCTTATTGACACTGACTATTACCAGGATGACACGGGAGTCAGCCAAGCAGTTGAAGAAGAGGTAACTATTATTTCCTCCGACTCAGAACCTTTGCCAAGACAGAAACTTCGGCGAGTAACCCGGAAAGTAAGGTTTTCACACCCCTTGGCTTATTTAGATCCTCACTTTCTTTTGAAACGACAGCAACACGAGAATCGACGTCAGACCCGGACCAGCGGAGCTGAAGAATTATCCTCTGGTTTACCAAACACTCCCGCTCCTCGAAAATGCCAAAATGAGGTTCTTTTAACCTTAACTCTTTTTATTTACTGGTGGGTCTCTTTCGCCAGCCACTCAATTCCTTTGATTCAAACTTCCAGGAGGTTTCTTGTTCTTCCTCTGGAGATTCATCTTAGACCCAACTACCGGCTTTCAAGACTGCCCTGGGTAAGAACAATTACCTTTCTCCTGTATTTTTATATCCTCACCATTATACCGACTTGTCCGAAATCTTTCAGTGGACAAGCAAAGCCTAACAAGAAAACAAAGGTGACCAAGCCGGCTGAAGACTCTAAAGTTGCTGAACCGGACCAGCAAGCTTCTACACCAGAAGCCTCTGAACAACAACCAGAAGATCCTACTTTTAACACTCAAGCTGAGATGCCTAACCTCTCTGTTGATCAAACCAACATTGACTCTTTTAATACTGAACCATCAAGCTCACTTAAGCCGTCATATACTTACGCTAATGACGTTCTGATCACTGGCACTAGTTTTACTTAACCGGGGAACCCAACTGTCTTAGCCAAACATTCTGCCAATCAAGAAGTGATCGAGAGACGGAAAGTGAAATTTGATGTCTCCCACTGTGCTCAATTGAGCAGTAATGAAATATTGTCTGGTTATCTCAACCAAGTACACTCCAGACGCGATTTGGAAATTGAGATGGTGAAGCAGATGCACCAGAAATATGAGGTATGTCATCCGGCTTACATAAGTTATGTACATCCTGCCAGCCCCCAAGTCTTCTGATTATGATAAGATTGAATAATATGTAGGCTTAGAAGAATCATAAGCTTCTGTCCTAGGCTCCCTCCAAGTCTGGTTTAAAACTAAACCGGATGCTGAAATAGCGTAATTTAGCATTCGTAGTCCCCAAGGGCCGGTTTAATCAGCATGAATGAGCCGGTCCTATTTATCACTATGTAAGAAAGTAAAGCTTAACTGCGTAGCCCCCATGAGTCGGCTGAGACTGTTTACAGCACATCTGGCTCATCATTACTAACATACAAGCAATATGCATTAGCCCCCAAGTGCCAAGTAGCTTTGCTTGCAAAGTTCTTGGGACTTTATTCATAAGAGCCATTTTCTTTGAAAAATTGTTTTGACAGACATTAGCCCCCAAGTGCCAAGTGTTGTTGCTTGCAAAGGACTTTGGACTTATTTTGTTGTAATCCGCCATGAAAGTGTTTAACAAGTCTGTGCTTCATGCAGGCTGCTACTGCTGAACTGGAAACTCAATTAACTGATGCAAAGACCCGACTAGCGACTCAGGAAACCGAGACCCAAAAAGCTAAGTCAAAGTTCCAGTTTAGCGTAGCTGAGTTAGAAAAATTGAAGTCCCATTTTATGGTAGAGAAAAAGACTTGGGTTGAAGAAAAGACTGATTTTAACGCAGCGGGCTGAGAAAGCAGAAGCAGCTCTTCAGGAGGTAACCACTGAGCTCACTAGCTTAAAACACCGTGTATCTCAGATGGTTTCTGCTATCTTCAGTGAGTCACCTTGTTATTCATCCAAAGTTAGTGCTTGTCGCAATAATGTAAACCGCCCTTTAACCAATCTGTAACTTACTCAGGTCCCAGGAGCAGCAACCTTAGCCAGGACACACTTGTGAAGATCAAGGCGGTCTATACTCTTGTCAAGCAATTGTATACTGGAGCTCAGCGTACATTGGCTACCGTCTCCCCGGCTAACCAAGGACCCAATCTGTTAAGCGATGTGCTGAAGAAATTATCAATCTTGCCCACCGGGATTCAAGAGATAAAACGGTCTTGTGCAAGAGCCGATGTTGTGACGGCCTTGAGCCGTGCTAAGGCGTGGGTACCGGAGTTAGACCCGGCTGATGTAGCTAGTGGATACCGAAGTCTGAAGGAGGATGGCACTTCTTTTGATCAACAGGACTTCGCTGCTTGTGTTAAAGCAATTCGTCCTCATGCGACAGTCGTTGCCGAAGATACCAATCTCTCCAAATATCAGCCGGCTTACGACATAGAGAACCAGAAGATGCACACACCTGCATACAAAGTGATGGACTTAATCCCTCTGATTCTTAAGCACACTTTCGCTCCTGAAATTGACCCATCCAATATGATTGACGATGAAGCTGAATTCTTCGCCTTGCATGGCTTTGATTGGTCAAAACCAAACTTCCAGACGGTGGAGGAGGACGAAGAACCAGCAACAGATGAACCGGAGGCCTCCCATCAGCAAGGCCAAGAAGATTGAACCGCCAGGCGGTTTAGATACTTGATCTTTGAAAAAAAAAACACTTGATCTCATTTTGGCTCATGAAGCCATGTAATAGGGTAGTTAAAACTTGACTTTGACGTGCCATCGTGCACGTTTCTGTTTTGCGAAATACTGCTGATCCACCGGCTTAAAAAACCATTATGGGTATGATAGTCTTTGATTTATGCAGATTTGAATGATTTTTATCCTGCACACAAAGAAACCACAAGTGCCCTGGCGGCTTACCGTCGGGCGGTCATGATACCCAATTAAAGCCGCTGGGGACGAATAGTCCATAACCAGAGTCGGCCTGATAATTGCTAAGTAAAATGGCATACCTGTGATATATACTTAACTGCCAGCTTATCAGCTTTGTGCAGTTTGGAGGTGTTAGAGCTATAACTCCAACCATAGGATTCCTTACGCTCTGATGACTTAGAGTCTGTCCTCCTGACGGGTTGTAAAACCCAAAATATGCTTCAAATATGAGCCGTAAACAGGGCAGCTAGGCCCGACTTATAAAAAACCAGAAAACAATAAAAAAACCATATAAAGAATACACATAAGAAATTCGAGGCTTTTGTAGGCTGCCAAGCCAAAGTGTCTTCTTCAATGAAACTAGCCGAAGCCACTGGATTGTTCGTGTTGCCGTGAGCCTGACTCACAGTGTGCCCAATCGACATTTGAACCCTAGATAAAGTCTCGTCTTGCTCCAAGACTTATCAGGAGTACGCAGGGCCAGAGTAACAGCATACATCATGGGCCGATTTATCCAAGTTCCAAGGAAGGCGGCTTATGAAGCCTGGATTCATCCAGACTATCTGTAAACCATGCTCTCGCATGACAAGCCGTTGTTTGAACCTTAATCGAGCTCAGATCTTGGTCGAATACGCCGAAAAGACTGATCGTTAAGAGTTCGGCGGGTCAATCAGGATGACCTGATGGAGTTGAAGCAGCTGGTTACAGGTAGGATGACCCGGTTAGAGTTTGTTCTCTTTGGTCGAATACGCCTATGTTTGAACAAACCTGGTCAAGAGGGTAGTAATGCTATGTTCTGTTTGGTCGAATATGCCTATGTTTGAACAGGAAGCCCCCCAAGTGACATACTTACAGGTGTGGCGTTGAGCCGATCAAGTGGGTACCAACAGCTATGTTCTCTTTGGTGAATACACCTATGTTTGAACAGGAAGCCCCCAAGTGACCATATAAGTTTTGGCATTGTGCCGATCAAGAGGGTACCGACAGCCATGCTCGATGAGCAGGAAGCCCCCAAGTGTGACCATATAAGTTTTGGCATTGCGTCGATCAAGAGGGTACCGACAGCTATGCTCGATGAGCAGGAAGCCCCCAAGTGATACACTGACGAATCGCGCTCATCAGGGACCTATGTTTGAGCTGTGTTGTGCATCCGACTCTCTTTGGTCCCTGAAATTGTGGGCATCGAGCCTCTTAAATGATGATAAAGACTCAACTTCAAGGAAGTGAAATGACAGAAGCCCTGAATTATCAAGGATGTTGGCTTTATTAGACTACTTATAATATATACATTAGGTAACTATGTACATCACGAGAGCCGGAGGCTCAAGTATAGTAGGGCCGAAGATGAGCAATGTTCCACGGCCGACGGGTCTCCTCCTCCAATGTGTGTGAGTCCTTGTTGTCTCGAACATCGATAAGGTAGTATGACCCATTATGTAAATTCTTGCTAACCACAAAAGGTCCTTCCCAAGGTGGTGATAACTTATGCATATCTGTCTGATCTTGGATGAGCCGGAGCACTAAGTCGCCTTCTTGAAAGGTTCTGGTTTTGACCCGGCGGCTATGATAACGCCGTAGACGAGCCGCTGCAAGATCACGTTCTTCATCCAATAGGTCAAGTGCTTCTCAACGCGCTTTTTCATTGTCAGCTTCAACATAAGCCGCCACCCGAGGTGAGTCATGACGGATGTCACTAGGGAGAACCGCCTCTGCCCCATAAACCATGAAGAAAGGTGTGTAACCCATAGATCTGTTAGGGGTCGTGTTGATGCTCCATAACACTGAGGGTAACTCCTCCACCCAACAACTCGGTGTTCTCTTCAAAGGAACCATAAGCCAGGGCTTGATACCTCGCAGAATCTCCTGATTTGCTCGTTCTGCTTGACCATTGGACTGCGGGTGAGCTACAGAGGAAACATCAAACCGGATGTGCTCACGTTGACAAAATTCTTCCATGGCGCCTTTAGATAAATTAGTGTCATTATCTGTTATAATGCTATGTGGAAAGCCAAAACGGAAGATCACCTTCTTCATGAATTGAACCGCCGTTGCCGCATCACATTTACTAACCGGCTCTGCTTCAACCCACTTAGTAAACTTATCAACTGTCACCAAAAGGTGGGTCTTATTATCCTTGGACCTTTTAAAACGCCCAACCATATCAAGCCCCCAAGTTGCAAATGGCCAAGTAATTGGAATCATCCTCAATTCTTGAGCCGGCACATGAGCTCGTCGTGAAAATTTCTGACAGCCGTCACATCTGCTTACCAAACCCTCAACATCAGCGTGAGCCGTCAACCAATAGAATCCATGATGAAAAGCCTTGGCTATAAGAGATTTAGAGCCGGCATGATGACCAAAATCCCCTTCGTGGATCTCTCGTAAAATCTCACAACCTTCTTCAGGAGAGAGGCAACGTTGAAACGCCCCTGTGACACTGCGATGGTGTATGTAAGTGCATCTAGAGCCACCCCTAGTTGGTTTTGGAGTATTGACGACAAACCTAGTTGAGGGACTAATGTGTTTGTGAGAATTGCAGGAAAACACAGGTAGAAGTCCCTCATTGATTCGGTTTTACTACCAGAGATGACCCCTAAAAATGTACGAAGACATTGAAGACAATGGTGGTTTATGAAGATATTCATATTGAAGACAATGACAGGAGAAGACTCCCTATGAAGCGTTTGGAACTCGAAGACCTAGATCCTTCGTAGTTTTATTTCATTCATGTTGTGTCATAGGAACCACCGTACTGTTAAGTGGGGTCAAAGAGAACCAGTCAGAATGACTGAAGTGATGCCTAATTCAAATCCTATGTCTTCGAGCGAAGACTTTGAGAGAAAATCTTGTCCAGAGTCACACAAGTCAGCTTTACTTGTAGCCCAAGTAAAGTTGCCGTGTGAGTTCAAAATTCGACCGTTGGTACACGTGTCAGTTCCTTAGTGACCCAGGGTCATTTCGGACAGATCAGGTCGGGTTGCCAAGTGGCTATAAATAGTTCACCCCCCACAACCATAAACGGTTGGCTGCTCAGATTTCAGTGCACGGCTTTTGTCATTTAAGAGCAACCCACCTCGAAGCCTTTGAAAGAAAAATTCCCAGTGAGGAGAAAAGCCCTAACCACCCAGAGCCAGAGTAAATTGGGCATCACTTAAGTCTTCGTGTCTGTGTGATTTGAAGACTTATTACACTTGAGGACTGTGCATCCTCCAGACGGTTAGGCGTCGCATTCTGAGCATCCAAGAGAAATTGTGGATTGCCAGTGAACGAAGTCTGTGAAGGTTTGGGAGTCTACCTTGAAGACTTACCTGAGTGATTGGGCGAGGTCTGTGTGACCTTAGCTCAAGGAGAAAACGGTGAGGACTGGGTGTCTTGGACTAAGTGTCCTTGACTGGGTGTCCGGGACTGTGTGTCCTTTGGTTTAAATACCTAGCCGCTCCAACCAGACGTACAGTTGTCACAGCAACTGGAACTGGTCAAACAAATCATTGTCTTCAACGCATCGCTGGTTTCATCTTCACTTCCTCTCACTTACAGTTATTCATTGTGAAGCCATTGCATGCTTGCTTTATCTTTTGTCTTCACAACATGAATGTATGATCTGTTTGGCTTCATAACTTCTTCCTACCTGATCCTTATTACACTGAAGCTTTTGTCACTGCGCTTTCACTTTATTGAATACTTGACCATGGCTTGCCTAGTGTAATCTAACTTCCGCTGTATAGTAATAGGCATAATCTTCACTGTTTGTCTTCATAACTCTCACTTTTGAAGACTTCCATAAAAATCGCCTATTCACCCCCCCCTCTAGTCGATATAACGCACTTTCAGTGTAACTCCCCATTGACAATCGCCATTGACTTAGACCGCCGGGTTATCTGTCTGGCCAAGACCTCATCCTCTGGCAATTCACCCCGGGTCATGTAAGCCAAATACGGAACCGTCCAATTAGGAATAGCATGAAGAGCCGCCACCAATTGTGCTTTCGGGTCAGGAACAGCGAGGTCCTCCTCCGTAGGTAATTTGACCGAAGGGTTGAGTAAAACATCCAAGAACGTGTTGGGTGGCACGGGTTTACGCTGTGACCCTAGCCGGCTTAAATTGCCAGCCGTCTCATTCTACCTTCAGTTAATATGCTCAACTTGGTAACCCTTGAAATGACCTGCAATGGCATCAACCTCTCATCGATAAGCCGCCATAAGCGGATCCTTAGAATCCCAAGTACCAGAAACTTGCTGAGCCACCAGATCCGAATCGTCAAAGCACCTCACCCGGCTTAATTTCATCTCCGTAGCCATCCGAAGACCATGGAGCAAGGCCTCATACTCAGCTGCATTGTTAGTACAGGGGAACATTAGCCGGAGAACATAAGAAAACTTGTCACCTCGTGGGGAAGTCAAAACAACTCCAGCCCCCGAGCCCTCTAACTATCTAGACCCATCAAAGTGAATAGTCTAGTATGTGTTATCCAGCCTTTCCTCAGGCGCCTGTAATTCTGTCCAATCATTGATGAAATCCACAAGTGCTTGAGACTTGATGGCCGTACGTGGAACATACTTTAAACCGTGAAGACCAAGCTCAATGGCCCATTTAGCAACTCGGCATGTGGCTTCCCTGTTTTGGATGATATCTCCTAAAGGAGCAGAACTAACCATAGTGATGGGATGACCCTGAAAATATTGCTTAAGCTTCTGGCTTGCCATGAAAACCACATACACAAGCTTCTGCTAGTGTGGGTACCTCTGTTTGGACTCGATAAGCACCTCAGTGATGTAATAAACCGGTCGTTGAATCGGGTACTCCTTGCCTGCCTCTTTTCTTTCCACCATGATGGATACACTGACAGCCCGGCTATTAGCAGCCACATATAACAACAGAGGCTCTTTATCGATAGGGGCAGCAAGCACGGGCGGCTCAGCCAACTGTTTCTTTAGATCCTCAAACACTTGATTAGCAGCATCACTCCAAACAAAATGATCCGTCTTCTTCATCATCTGATAAAGAGGAATAGCCTTCTCACCCAGTCGGCTTACGAACCGGCTCAGAGCCGCAATACGACCCGCCAGACGCTGAACATCATTAACACACGCCGGCTTAGCCAATGAAGTAATGACTTTGATCTTCTCCGGGTTAGCTTCAATGCCTCTGTTAGAAACCAGGAAACCCAAGAGCTTGCCTGCTGGCACACCAAAGACACACTTAGCCGGGTTGACCATCATCTTGTAGACCCGAAGATTGTAAAACATCTCTCTCAAATCATCAATCAGGGTCTCCTTCTCTCTTGACTTCACCACAATGTCGTCTACATAAGCATGAACATTGTGTCCAATCTGATTGTGAAGGTAATTTTGCACACACCACTGATAAGTCGCCTGGCACTCTTGAGCCCAAAGGGCATAGACACATAACAGAAGGCTCCAAACGGAGTAATGAAAGATGTCTTCTCCTAGTCCTTAACTACCATCTTGATCTGATGATAACCAGAATAAGCATCCAAAAAACTCAAATGCTCAAAACCCGCCGTAGCATCGATGATTTGATCAATACGAGGGAGAGCAAACGGATCAGCCGGACAGGCCTTGTTCAAGTCCGTGTAATCCACACACATTTGCCAAGTGCCATTCTTCTTGAGTACTAGCACCGGGTTAGCCAACCACTCAGGATGAAAAATTTCAACGATAAACCCGGCTGCTAAGAGCCGGGCCACTTCCTCACCAATGGCCTTCCGCCTCTCCTTGTTAAACCGGCGAAGAAATTGCTTGACCGGTTTAAACTTCGGATCAATATTAAGAGTGTGCTCAGCGAGTTCCCTCGGTACACCCGGCATGTCTGAAGGCTTCCATGCAAAGATGTCCCGGTTCTCATGGATGAACTCGATGAGCGCACTTTCCTATTTCGGATCCAGATTAGCGCTGATGTTGAACTGCTTAGATGAGTCGCCAGGGACGAAATCAACCATTTTGGTATCGTCCGCCGATTTAAATTTTAACGAAGCATCATGCTCTGTGGTCGGTTTTTTCAAGGACCTCATGTCTGCTGGGTCAACATTGTCCTTGGAAAATTTCATTTTCTCTGTTGCACAAACTGATTCAGCATAAGCCGCATCACCTTCCTCACATTCCAAGGCCACCTTGCGACTCACATGCATTGTGATGGTGCCCTTATAACCCGGCATCTTAAGCTGCAAGTAAACATAACAAGGCCTCGCCATGAACTTAGCATAAGCTGGCCGCCCAAACAGAGCATGATAAGGGATTTTGATCTTGACCACTTCAAAGGTTAACGTCTCAGACCTGGAATCATGCTCGTCTCCAAAAGCAACTTCCAAGGCTATCTTACCCACCGGGTAGGCCGACTTACCCGGTACCACACCATGGAAGACAGTGTTTGACGGCTTGAGATTCTTATCTATCAGTCCCAATGGACGGAAGGTCTCATAATAAAGGATGTTAATGCTGCTACCTCCATCCATGAGTACCTTAGTAAACTTATAGCCCCCAACCCGAGGTGCTACTACCAGAGCCAGGTGACCCGGATTATCAACCCGGGGCGGATGATCCTCATGACTCCACACAATAGGATGCTCTGACCACCGCAAATAACATGGCACCGCTGGCTCAATCGCGTTCACGACTCTCTTATGAAGCTTCTGATCCTGCTTACATAAGCTAGTGGTGAAGACATGATACTGCCCACTATTCAACTGCTTCAGGTTGCTCTGATAACCAGACTGCTGCTGCTGTTGATTCCCCTGATTACTCTGTTGATTGTAACCACCCTGGTTACCGTGACCTTGAAACCCAGCACTTGAACCGCCGCCTCCATGACCCGGACCATGAGAACCGGACCCTGATCCACCGTTCGGGCCATGGTGGCACTGGATGGATTCCCTAAATCTTCTCATTATGCTACAATCCTTCCATGAATGAGTAGCCGGCTTCTGATCCGTTCCGTGTTTCGGACATGGCTGATTTAACATTGCCTCAAGGTTGAATCCTGTCCTCGGAACCAACTGTCCCTTACGACGCTGGTTATAATTACGCGCACTGGTGTTATCCACAAATTCATCAGCCTTGCGCTTACCGTTGCCGCCCTGATTGGTAGGATTGTACTACTGTCCCTTAATGTCGTTACTCTTCTTTCCCTTTCCCGATCTTTCATCCTCAGAATCTGGGTCCTTGGTACCAACAGAGTCGACATATTTTACAAGAGCCGCCATTAGCTCCCCCATGTCATTGCAATGATGCTTGACCCGCCCAAGCTTCTGCTTGAGTGGAATGAACCGGCAATTTTCTCCAACATCAGAACCGCCGAACCGACATTGATATTATCTGAAGAATGTATGTGTCGGGGAACATAGTAATTTCAAAAAAAAATCCTACGCACATGCAAGATCATGGTGATGCATAGCAACGAGAAGGGAGAGTTTCGTCCACGTACCCTCGTAGACCATAAGCGGAAGCATTATGAGAACGCGGTTGATGTAGTCGTACGTCTTCATGATCCGACCGATCCAAGTACCGAACATATGGCACCTCCGAGTTCAGCACACGTTCAGCTCGGTGACGTCCCATGAACTCCGATCCAGCAAAGCTTCGAGGGAGAGTTCCATCAGCACGACGGCGTGATGACGGTGATGATGATGCTACCGACGCAGGGCTTCGCCTAAGCACCGATACGATATGACCGAGGTAGATTATGGTGGAGGGGGGCACCGCACACGGCTAAACGATCAACTGATCAACTTGTGTGTCCTAGGGTCCCCCCTCCCCACGTATATAAAGGAGGGAAGGGAGGCCGGCCGGCCTCTCTAGGCGCGCCAAAGGGGGGAGGAATCCTCCTCCTAGTAGGAGTAGGATTCCTCCTTTCCTAGTCCTACTAGGAGGGGGAAGGAAGGATAAGGGGAGAAGAAGGAAAGAGGGGGCGCAGCC
Source organism: Triticum urartu (assembly GCF_003073215.2). Lineage (NCBI taxonomy): Eukaryota > Viridiplantae > Streptophyta > Magnoliopsida > Poales > Poaceae > Triticum > Triticum urartu. The sequence goes on along the minus strand of NC_053027.1, from coordinate 285,265,319 downwards.
CCTCCCCTTGTCCAATTCGGACTAGGCCCACTATGGCCCATATGTACTCCCATATTCCCGTAACTCCCCCGGTACTCCGAAAAATACCCGAATCACTCGGAACCTTTCCGATGTCTGAATATAGCCTTCCAATATATCGATCTTTACGGCTCGATCATTTCGAGACTCCTCGTCATGTCCTCGATCTCATCCGAGAATCCAAACTACCTTTGGTACATCAAAACACATAAACTCATAATACAAATTGTCATAGATTGTTAAGCGTGCGGACCCTACGGGTTTGAGAACTATGTAGACATGACCGAGACACGTCTCCGGTCAATAACCAATAGCGGAACCTGGATGCTCATATTGGTTCCTACATATTCTACGAAGATCTTTATCGGTCAAACCGCATAACAACATACGTTGTTCCCTTTGTCATTGGTATGTTACTTGCCCGAGATTCAATCGTCGGTATCTCAATACCTAGTTCAATCTCGTTACCGGAAAGTCTCTTTACTCATTCTATAATGCATCATCCCGCAACTAACTCATTGGTCACATTGCTTGCAAGGCTTATAGTGATGTGCATTATCGAGAGGGCCCAGAGATACCTCTCCGACGATCGGGGTGACAAATCCTAATCTCGATCTATGCCAACTCAACAAACACCATCGGAGACACCTGTAGAGCACCTTTATAATCACCCAGTTACGTTGTGACGTTTGGTAGCACACAAAGTGTCCCTCCGGTATTCGGGAGTTGCATAATCTCATAGTCATAGGAACATGTATAAGTCATGAAGAAAGCAATAGCAACAAACTAAACGATCATTGTGCTAAGCTAACGGATGGGTCAAGTCAATCACATCGCTCTATAATGATGTGATCCCGTTAATCAAATGACAACTCATGTCTATGGTTAGGAAACATAACCATCATTGATTCAACGAGCTAGTCAAGTAGAGGCATACTAGTGACACTCTGTTTGTCTATGTATTCACACACGTACTAAGTTTTCGGTTAATACAATTCTAGCATGAATAATAAACATTTATCATGATATAAGGAAATATAAATAATAACTTTATTATTGCCTCTAGGGCATATTTCCTTCAGTCTCCCACTTGCACTAGAGTCAATAATCTAGTTCACATCCTCATGTGATTTAACACCAATAGTTCACATCTTTATGTGATTAGTTCACATCCCCATGTGACTAACACCCAAAGGGTTTACTAGAGTCAATAATCTAGTTCACATCGCTATGTGATTAACACCCAAAGAGTGATCGTGTTTTGCTTGTGAGAGAAATTTAGTCAATGGGTCTGGCACATTCAGAGCCGTATGTATTTTGCAAATTTTCTATGTCTACAATGCTTTGCACGGAGCTACTCTAGCTAATTGCTCCCACTTTCAATATGTATCTAGATCGAGACATAGAGTCATCTAGATTGGTGTCAAAGCTTGCATCGACGTAACTCTTTTCGACGAACTCTTTGTCACCTCCATAACCGAGAAACATTTTCTTATTCCACTAAGGATATATTTTTGACCGCTGTCCAGTGATCCACTCCTGGATCACTATTGTACCCTCTTACCAAACTTATGGTAAGGTACACAATAGGTCTGGTACACAGCATGGAATACTTTATAGATCCTATGACTGAGGCATAGGGAATGACTTTTCATTCTCTTTCTATTTTCTGCAGTGGTTGGGTTTTGAGTCTTTACTCAACTTCACACCTTGTAACACAGGCAAGAACCCTTTCTTTGCTTGATCCATTTTGAACTTCTTCAAAACTTTATCAAGGTATGTGCTTTGTGAAAGTACAATTAAGCATCTTGATCTATCTCTATAGATCTTGATTCCCAATATATAAGCAGCTTCACCGAGGTCTTTCATTGAAAAACTTCTATTAAAGTATCCTTTTATGCTATCCAGAAATTCTATATCATTTCCAATCAGCAATATGTCATCCACATATAATATTAGAAATGCTACAGAGCTCCCACTCACTTTCTTGTAAATACAGGCTTCTCCAAAAGTCTATATAAAACCAAATGCTTTGATCACACTATCAAAGCGTTTATTCCAACTCTGAGAAGCTTGCACCGGTCCATAAATGGATCCCTGGAGCTTGCATACTTTGTTAGCTCCCTTTGGATCAACAAAACCTTCCGGTTGCATCATATACAACTCTTCTTCCAGAAATCCATTCAGGAATGTAGTCTTTACATCCATTTGCCAAATTCCATAATCATAAAATGCAGCAATTGCTAACATGATTCGGACGGACTTAAGCATCGCTACGGGTGAGAAAGTCTCATCGTAGTCAACTCCTTGAACTTGTCGAAAACCTTTCGCAACAAGTCGAGCTTTGTAGATAGTAACATTACCGTTAGCATCAGTCTTCTTGAAGATCCATTTATTCTCGATGGCTTGCCGATCATCGGGCAAGTCAACCGAAGTCCACACTTTGTTCTCATACATGGATCCCATCTCAGATTTCATGGCCTCAAGCCATTTTGCGGAATCTAGGCTCATCATCACTTCCTCATAGTTCGTAGGTTCATCATGGTCAAGTAACATGACCTCCAGAACGGGATTACTGTACCACTCTGGTGCGGATCTTACTCTGATTGACCTATGAGGTTCGATAGTAACTTGATCTGAAGTTACATGATTTTCATCATTAGCTTCCTCACTAATTGGTGTAGGAGTCACAGGAACAGATTTATGTGAAGAACTACTTTCCAATAAGGGAGCAGGTACAGTTACCTCATCAAGTTCTACTTTCCTCCCACTCACTTCTTTCGAGAGAAATCTCCTTCTCTAGAAAGCATCCATTCTTAGCAACAAAGATCTTGCCTTTGGATCTGTGATAGAAGGTGTACCCAACAGTTTCTTCTGGGTATCCTATGAAGACACACTTCTCCGATTTGGGTTTGAGCTTATCAGGCTGAAACTTTTTCACATAAGCATCGCAACCCCAAACTTTAAGAAATGACAGCTTTGGTTTCTTGCCAAGCCATAGTTCATATGGTGCCATCTCAACGGATTTAGATGGTGCCCTATTTAACGTGAATGCAGCTGTCTCTAATGCATAACCCCAAAACGATAGCGGTAAATCAGTAAGAGACATCATAGATCGCACCATATCTAGTAAAGGGCGATTACGGCGTTCACCATTACGCTGTGGTGTTCCACGTGGCGTGAGTTGCGAAACTATTCTGCATTGTTTCAAATGAAGACCAAACTCATAACTCAAATATTCTCCTCCACGATCAGATCACAGAAACTTTATTTTCTTGTTACGATGATTTTCCACCTCACTCTGAAATTCTTTGAACTTTTCAAATGTTTCAGACTTATGTTTCATCAAGTAGATATACCCATATCTGCTCAAATCATCTGTGAAGATCAGAAAATACTGATACCCGTCGCGAGCCTCAACACTCATCGGATTGCATACATCAGTATGTATTATTTCCAATAAGTCATTTGCTCGCTCCATTGTACCGAAGAACGGAGTCTTAGTCATCTTGCCCATGAGGCATGGTTCGCAAGCATCAACTGATTCATAATCAAGTGATTCCAAAAGCCCATCAGCATGGATTTTCTTCATGCGCTTTACACCAATATGACCTAAACGGCAGTGCCACAAATAAGTTGCACTATCATTATTAACTTTGCATCTTTTGGCTTCAATATTATGAATATGTGTATCACTACGATTGAGATTCAATAAACCATTCACCTTGGGTGTATGACCATTGAAGGTTTTATTCATGTAAACAGAACAACAACTATTCTCTGACTTTGAAAGAATAATCATATTGCAATAAACATGATCAAATCATATTCATGCTTAACGCAAACACCAAATAACATTTATTTAGGTTCAACACTAATCTCAAAAGTATAGGGAGTGTGCGATGATGATCATATCAATCTTGGAACCACTTCCAACACACATCATCACTTCACCCTTAACTAGTCTCTGTCCATTTTGCAACTTCCGTTTTGAGTTACTAATCTTAGCAACTGAACTAGTATCAAACACTGAGGGGTTGCTATAAACACTAGTAAAGTACACATCAATAACATGTATATCAAATATACCTTTGTTCACCTTGCCATCCTTCTTATCCGCCAAATACTTGGGGCAGTTCTGCTTCCTGTGACCAGTCCCTCTGCAGTAGAAGCACTTAGTCTCAGGCTTAGGTCCAAACTTGGGCTTCTTCACTAGAGCAGCAACTTGCTTGTCGTTCTTCTTGAAGTTCCCCTTCTTCCCTTTGCCCTTTTCTTGAAACTAGTGGTCTTGTCAACCATCAACACTTGATGATTTTCTTGATTTCTACCTTCGTTGATTTCAGCATCGCGAAGAGCTTGGGAATTGTTTCTGTCATCCCTTGCATATTATAGTTCATCACGAAGTTCTAGTAACTTGGTGATAGTGACTAGAGAACTCTGTCAATCGATTAACTCCCACTTGATGCTATAGAGCTCCCACTCACTTTCTTGTAAATATAGGCTTCTCCAAAAGTCTGTACAAAACCAAATGCTTTGATCACACTATCAAAGCGTTTATTCCAACTCCGAGAAGCTTGCACCAGTCCATAAATGGATCGCTGGAGCTTGCATACTTTGTTAGCTCCCTTTGGATCAACAGAACCTTCCTGTTGCATCATATAAAACTCTTCTTCCAGAAATTCATTCAGGATGCAGTTTTGACATCCATTTGCCAAATTTCATAATCATAAAATGCGGCAATTGCTAACATGATTCGGACAGACTTAAGCATCGCTACGGGTGAGAAGGTCTCATCGTAGTCAATCCCTTGAACTTGTCGAAAACCTTTCGCAACAAGTCGAGCTTTATAGACAGTAACATTACCGTCAGCGTCAGTCTTCTTCTTGAAGATCCATTTATTCTCAATTTCTTGCCGAACATCAGGCAAGTCAACCAAAGTCCACACTTTGTTCTCATACATGGATCCCATCTCAGATTTCATGGCCTTAAGCCATTTCGCGGAATCTGGGCTCACCATCGCTTCTTCATAGTTCGTAGGTTCGTCATGGTCTAGTAACATAACTTCCAGAACAGGATTACCATACCACTCTGGTGTGGATCTTACTCTGGTTGACCTGCGAGGTTCAGGAACAACTTGATCTGAAGTTTCATGATCATCATCATTAACTTCCTCACTAATTGGTGTTGGTGTCGCAGAAACCGGTTTCTGTGATGAACTACTTTCCAATAGGGGAGCAGGTATAGTTACCTCATCAAGTTCTACTTTCCTCCCACTCACTTCTTTCGAGAGAAACTCCTTCTCCAGAAAGATTCCGAATTTAGCAACAAAAGTCTTGCCTTCGGATCTGTGATAGAAGGTGTACCCAACAGTCTCCTTTGGGTATCCTATGAAGACACATTTCTCCGATTTGGGTTCGAGCTTATCGGGTTGAAGCTTTTTCACATAAGCATCGCAGCCCCAAACTTTCAGAAACGACAACTTTGGTTTCTTGCCAAACCACAGTTTATAAGGCATCGTCTCAATGGATTTCGATGGTGCCCTATTTAACGTGAATGCGGCCGTCTCTAAAGCATAACCCCACAACGATAGCGGTAAATCAGTAAGAGACATCATAGATCGTACCATATCTAGTAAAGTACGATTACGACGTTCGGACACACCATTACGATGTGGTGTTCCGGGTGGCGTGAGTTGCGAAACTATTCCGCATTGTTTCAAATGAAGACCAAACTCATAACTCAAATATTCTCCTCCACGATCAGATCGTAGAAACTTTATTTTCTTGGTACGATGATTTTCAACTTCACTCTGAAATTCTTTGAACTTTTCAAGCGTTTCAGACTTATGTTTCATTAAGTAGATATACCCATATCTGCATAAATCATCTATGAAGGTGAGAAAATAACGATATCCGCCACGAGCCTCAACATTCATCGGACCACATACATCTGTATGTATGATTTACAACAAATCTGTTGCTCTCTCCATAGTTCCGGAGAACGGTGTTTTAGTCATCTTGCCCATGAGGCACGGTTCGCAAGTACCAAGTGATTCATAATCAAGTGGTTCCAAAAGTCCATCAGTATGGAGCTTCTTCATGCGCTTTACATCGATATGACCTAAACGGTAGTGCCACAAATAAGTTGCACTCTCATTATCAACTCTGCATCTTTTGGCCTCAATATTATGAATATGTGTATCACTACTATGGAGATTCAACAAAAATAGACCACTCTTCAAGGGTGCATGACCATAAAAGATATTACTCATATAAATAGAACAACCATTATTGTCTTATTTAAATGAATAGCCGTCTCGCATAAAACAAGATCCAGATATAATGTTCATGCTCAACGCTGGCACCAAATAACAATTATTTAGGTTTAATATTAATCTCGAAGGTAGATGTAGAGGTAGCGTGCCGACCGCGATCACATTGACTTTGGAACCATTTCCCACGCGCATCGTCACCTCGTCCTTAGCCAATCTTCGCTTAATCCGTAGCCCCTGTTTCGAGTTGCAAATATTAGTAACAGAACCAGTATCAAATACCCAGGTGCTACTGCGAGCATTAGTAAGGTACACATCAATAACATGTATATCACATATACCTTTGTTCACCCATCCTTCTTATCCGCCAAATACTTGGGGCAGTTCCGCTTCCAGTGACCAGTCTACTTGCCGTAGAAGCACTCAGTCTCAGGCTTAGGTCCAGATTTGGGTTTCTTCTCCTGAGCAGCAACTTGCTTGCTGTTCTTCTTGAAGTTCCCCTTCTTCTTCCATTTGCCCTTTTTCTTGAAACTAGTGGTCTTATTGACCATCAACACTTGATGCTCCCTTTTGATTTCTACCTCCGTAGCCCTTAGCATTGCGAAGAACTCGGGAATCGTCTTATCCATCCCTTGCATGTTATAGTTCATCACGAAGCTCTTGTAGCTTGGTGGCAGTGATTGAAGAATTCTATCAATGACGCTATCATCCAGAATATTAACTCCCAGTTGAATCAAGTGATTGCAGTACCCAGACATCTTGAGTATATGCTCACTGACAGAACTATTCTCCTCCATCTTGCAGTTATAAAACTTATTGGAGATTTCATATCTGTCAATCCGGGCATTCTTTTGAAATATTAACTTCAACTCCTGGAACATCTCATATGCTCCATGCCATTCAAAACGTCGTTTGAAGTCCTGGTTCTAAGCCGTAAAGCATGGCACATTGAACTATCGAGTAGTCATTAGCTTTGCTCTGCCAGACGTTCTTAACGTCGTTAGTTGCATTAGCAGCAGGCCTGGCACCCAGTGGTGCTTCTAGGACGTAATTCTTCTGTGCAGCAATGAGGATAATCCTCAAGTTACGGACACAATCCGTGTAATTGCTACCATCATCTTTCAACTTTGCTTTCTCAAGGAACGCATTAAAATTCAACGGAACAATAGCACGAGCCATCTATCTACAATCAACATAGACAAGCAAGATACTATCATGTACTAAGTTCATGATAAATTTAAGTTCAATTAATCATATTACTTAAGAACTCCCACTTAGATAGACATCCCTCTAGTCCTCTAAGTGATTACATGATCCATATCAACTAAACCATGCCCGATCATCACGTGAGATGGAGTAGTTTCAACGGTGAACATCACTATGTTGATCATATCTACTATATGATTCACGCTCGACCTTTTGGTCTCCGTGTTTCGAGGCCATATATGTTATATGCTAGGCTCGTCAAGTTTAACCTGAGTATTATGCGTGTGCAACTAGTTTGCACCCGTTGTATTTGAACGTAGAGCCTATCTGTAACGCCCCGAGACCGATGTGCCAGGTGTTCCCCAGTTATTCGTTGTTGTTGCCTTGTCATTCGCTTGCGTGTTGCATCTTGTCATGTCATCATGTGCATTGCATCATCATGTTTTAAAACATGCATCCGTCCCGGCCTCCTCGTTCCTTCTGTTGTTCCTTCTGAGTCCACACACACTCGCACGCGCCCGCGGCATGTCCGAAATAGTATTTTATAAGTAGCCGGAAAATGTTCTCGGAATGGGATGAAAGTTGGCGTGTGGTCTTATTATAGTGTAGATAGACCGCCTGTCAAGTTTCATCGCATTCGGAGTTCGTTTGACGCCCCAACGATTAACTATAGTGGCATTATAGCCGGTCTAACGTCGGACGTTTTCGGTCTCCAGAAACAGATGCCGGGCCCTCTCTCTCTCTTCTCCCCCTCGCAGTCTCACCACAGCCCACCTAGTCCATCCTCCTTCCCCTCTTCGCTTCCGGAGTTGTCCGATGCGACCGCACGGTCCGAAACCCTCTCTGCACAGTGCATCGAACCCCTCACGTGCGCGTCCGAAATTGTCCCGGACCCGACCCGGACAGTCGTCACCGTTGGATCCGGATCATCCCCAAACATCTGCAAAACGTCACCGTTTTCTTATTTGGACTTCCTAACCTAGTTATCTCGGCCCGTCCGATTTTGATCGGGGGACCAAATCGCGCTACACCTAGTTCCCCAATTACCTTCGGTTTAGTTTTGCACTCAACCAGTCTATTTTTCTCAACCACCCGATTTCGATCAAAGGATCCAAATCTACCCTAAACTTCCCCCCTCTTTCCATATATAAAAGACTCCTAGTCTAAATCTGGACAAAACCCTAAAATCTAGTGGGTTTGTCCCTGCCGCCGCCGCCACACTGCGTCTCCCACCTCGGGATCGATCCCCATCCAATCAGTTTGTTCGTCCCCGATCCAAAAATCCTGTCGATCTCCCCCCTCCAACCAGCGCCTCCCCTGATTCCCTCGTCCACCTCCTGCAGCCCCGAGCGCCCGAGGCCCCAACAACCCGTGCACCAGCCGGCCACCGAAGCTCCTCCGCGGCCTCCTTCCTCGCCCGACGACCAGCGCCGCTGTCGGCAACCACCACCAGGGACAGCGCCGCCCCGTGCCCTTTCCATTTTGCTCTTTTCCCTTCACTCCTCATATCGTTTTGGACCTCGCAGAGACCTCCCAGGGAGACCGCCATGGCGTGCAGGAGGCTTCAGGCGCCAGCAGCTCCCCTCGCGCCTCGCGGACCTTGCCGGAGTGCCGTTCCCCGTCGCTGCCTCGTTCGTTCGTTCTCGAAGCCGTTGACCGAGCCGTCCCCAACCTCCAGGGAGCATCGCCCTGCTCCAGTCGAAGATCCCTGCAGCCTCGCGCGGCCAAGGCCCCGAGCAGGAGCGCCGTTCCTGTCTCCTCGCGACCTTGAGCAATGGCCTCGCTCCCGCCTCCTCTGGTTCCCGAGGCCGAGCCGCCCCGTGCCCGCAACCCTGTCTCCATCGTTCCCTGCGCCATGGCCTTGCAGCAACCGCCATGGCAGCGCCTGACCCGCGCCTTTGCGCCAAGCTCCGCCAACGTCATCCCGTGAGCGCCTCCGATCTTCCCCCCGCCGGATCCGGCCGGTCCCCGCCTTGCCTCACTGCTGCTCTGCCTTGTCGTCGCCAGAGTCCATCACCGCGCCTGCTGGCTCCCTCTGCTTCGAGCAACAGGACAAGTACCGCCCCCTGCGTTGACCCGTTCCAGCGTCAGTGAGAACGAGCGCCAAGGCCCAGCGTGCCCTGCGAGGCCGCCTCCTCCACAGATCTGGGCCGAAGCCCATGGTGAGGCCCCAGCGCGACCTTGGTTTTTTTCTTTCTTCTCTCTGCTGGCCCAACATGCTTCAGATTCGGCCTATGTATGTTTTTTTGCATCTGCGATTTTAGCTATTTTCCAAAAGCTGTTGTTTTACAGAAAAGCCCTTGTTGATCATGCATTTAATAACTTCACAACCGTGTATCGGATTGAAATAAATTATATATGAAAGTTGCTTAGATTTTTGTCTAGTTTAATAATATGCAACTTTCATGCATGTTTGAAATGTTTAAAATGCTGTTTTGTGTAACTTTGTTCTTATGCCATGTTAAAATGCTTTAATTCATAACTATTTAACCGTAGCTCCGAATTTAACAAACTTTATATGTAAATGGGGTAGAAAAATGCCTAGTTTAACATGGGGCACTTGTTTTTCATGTTTAATAACTCTAAAATTGTGTTTAGGGCAGAACAGTACCAAACCTAATATATGCATATGAGGAGTTTCCGGACTTATTGTTTTGTTGTTCCGGCCTCATTTAAACTTGCCTAGATTAGATAGTTTCATCATACTTCACTTTTTGCCATGCTAACAACATTTAACCTTGTTGGGTACATAAACGAGAGAGAACTAAATAAGTCACATGGTGTTTCGTCAATATGCAACGGAGTTGCATCTTGAGCTCCACTTAATTTGTAGGATTGTTTGTGCATTTTGCCATGCCATGCTTCATTAAACCGGACATGCATCATAATTGTTTGTGCATCATGCCATGTCTATGTGTTGGTTGTTTACTTTGTTGGTTGCTTCTTTCCGGGTTGCCTTTCCCGTGAGCTTCGGTTCCGTTCCGGAGTTGTGAGGATCCGTTCGTCTACGTCCGTTTGCCTTCTTCATGGACTTGTTCTTCTTCCTTGCGGGATCTCAGGCAAGATGATCATACCCTCGAAATCACTTCTATCTTTGCTTGCTAGTTGCTCGCTCTTTTGCTATGCCTACGCTGCGATACCTACCACTTGCTTATCATGCCTCCTATATTGTTGAACCAAGCCTCTAACCCACCTTGTCCTAGCAAACCGTTGTTTGGCTATGTTACCGCTTTGCTCAGCCCCTCTTATAGCGTTGTTAGGTGCAGGTGAAGATTGAAGTTTGTTCCTTGTTGGAACATGTTTACTTGTTGGGATATCACAATATATCTTATTTAATTAATGCATCTATATACTTGGTAAAGGGTGGAAGGATCGGCCTTATGCCTGGTGTTTTGTTCCACTCTTGACGCCCTAGTTTCCATCATATCGGTGTTATGTTCCCGGATTTTGCGTTCCTTACGCGGTTGGGTAATAATGGGAACCCCTTGACAGTTCGCCTTGAATAAAACTCTTCCAGCAATGCCCAACATTGGTTTTACCATTTGCCACCTAGACTTTTCTTTCCCTTGGGTTCTGCAGACTCAAGGGTCATCTTTATTTTAACCCCCCCGGGCCAGTGCTCCTCTGAGTGTTGGTCCAACCTGTCAACTGCCAGTGGCCACCAGGGGCAACTCTGGGCTGGCCTACCCGTACCTAAGACAATCTGAGTGTGCCCTGAGAAAGAGATATGTGCAGCTCCTATCAGGATTTGTTGGCACATTCGGGCGGTGTTGCTGGTTTAGTTTTACCTTGTCGAAATGTCTTGTAACCGGGATTCCGAGTCTGATCGGGTCTTCCCGCTAGAAGGTATATCCTTCGTTGACCGTGAGATCTTGTCATGGGCTAAGTTGGGACACCCCTGTAGGGAATTGAACTTTCGAAAGCCGTGCCCGTGGTTGTGGGCAGATGGGAATTTGTTAACGTCCGGTTGTAGAAAACCTGAAGTTGATCTTAATTAAAATACATCAACCGCATGTGTAACCGTGATGGTCTCTTCTCGGCGGAGTCCGGGAAGTGAACTCGGTGTTGGAGTTATGTTTGACGTAGGTTGTTCTAGGATCACTTCTTGATCATAGTTGTTCGACTGTGTTTTTGCCTTCTCTTCTCGCTCTCATTTGCGTATGTTAGCCACCATAAATGCTAGTCGCTTGCTGCAGCTCCACCTTATACCTTTTACCCTTCCTATAAGCTTAAATAGTCTTGATCGCGAGGGTGCGAGATTGCTGAGTCCCCGTAGCTCACAGATACTTCCAAAAACCAGCTTGCAGGTGCCGATGAGTTCGTGCAGATGACTCAACCAAGCTCAAGGAGGAGCTCGATGAAGATCTTGTCCTTTGTGTTGTTTCTTTCTAGTTGATCAGTAGTGGAGCCCGGTTGGGGATGATCGGGGATCTGTGTAGCATTTGGGGTAGTCTTCTTTTATTTTGGCTCCGCAGTCGGGCCTTGATTGTATTTGGATGATGTAATGCTTTATTCATGTATTGTGTGAAGTGGCGATTGTAAGCCAACTATGTATCTCTTTCCCTTATGTATTACATGGGTTGTGTGAAGATTACCTCACTTGCGACATTGCTTTCAATGCGGTTATGCCTCTAAGTCGTGCTTCGACACGTGGGAGATATAGCCGCATCGAGGGCGTTACACTATCACACCCGATCATCACATGGTGTCTCAGCACGAAGAACTTTCGCAACGGTGCATACTCAGGGAGAACACTTATACTTTGATAATTTAGTGAGGGATCATCTTATAATGCTACCGTCAATCAAAGCAAGATAAGATGCATAAAAGATAAACATCACATGCAATCAATATAAGTGATATGATATGGCCATCATCATCTTGTGCTTGTGATCTCCATCTCCGAAGCACCGTCATGATCACCATCGTCACCGGTGCAACACCTTTGATCTCCATCATAGCATCGTTGTCGTCTCGCCAATCTTATGCTTCTACGACTATCGCTGCTGCTTAGTGATAAAGTAAAGCATTACAGGGCGATTGCATTGCATACAATAAAGGGACAACCATATGGCTCCTGTCAGTTGCCGATAACTCCGTTACAAAACAAGATCATCTCATACAATAAATATAGCATCATGTCTTGACCATATCACATCACAACATGCCCAGCAAAAACAAGTTAGACGTCCTCTACTTTGTTGTTGCATGTTTTACGTGGCTGCTACGGGCTGAGCAAGAACCGTTCTTACCTACGCATCAAAACCACAACGATAGTTCGTCAAGTTGGTGCTGTTTTAACCTTCTCAAGGACCGGGCGTAGCCACACTCAGTTCAACTAAAGTTGGAGAAACTGACACCCGCCAGCCACCTGTGTGCAAAGCACGTCGGTAGAACCAGTCTCGCGTAAGCGTACGCATAATGTCGGTCTGGGCCGCTTCATCCAACAATACCGCCGAACCAAAGTATGACATGCTGGTAAGCAGTATGACTTATATCGCCCACAACTCACTTGTGTTCTACTCGTGCATATGACATCTACGCATAAAACCAGGCTCGGATGCCACTGTTGGGGAACGTAGTAATTTCAAAAAAAATTCCTACGCACACGCAAGATCATGGTGATGCATAGCAACGAGTGGGGAGAGTGTTGTCCACGTACCCTCGTAGACCGAAAGCGGAAGCGTTAGTACAGCGCGGTTGATGTAGTCGTACGTCTTCACGATCCGACCGATCAAGTACCGAATGCACGGCACCTCCGAGTTCAGCACACGTTCAGCCCGATGACGTCCCTCGAACTCCGATCCAGCCGAGTCTTGAGGGAGAGTTTTGTCAGCATGATGGCGTGGTGACGATGATGAAGTTCTACCAACGCAGGGCTTCGCCTAAGCACCGCTACAGTATTATCGAGGTGGACTATGGTGGAGGGGGGCACCGCACACGGCTAAAAGATCAAACGATCAATTGTTCTATCTCTAGGGTGCCCCCCTGCCCCCGTATATAAAGGAGCAAGGGGGGAGGTGCGGCCGGCCTAGAGGGGGCGCACCAGGAGGAGTCCTACTCCTACCAGGAGTAGGGCTCCCTCCCTTTTCCTTGTTGGACTAGGAGTGGAGGGGAAAGAGGAGGTAGAGAGGAAGGAAAGGGGGGGCGCTGCCCCCCACTCCTTGTCCTATTCGGACTAGGGGGGAGGGGCATGCGGCCCTTCCCTGACCGCCTCTCCTCTTCTCCACAAGGCCCACTATGACCCATTAAGCTCCCGGGGGGTTCCGGTAACCTCCCGGTATTCCGGTAAAATCCAGATTTCACCCGGAACACTTCCGATATCCAAACATAGGCTTCCAATATATCAATCTTCATGTCTCGACCATTTAGAGACTCTTCGTCATGTCCGTGACCACATCCGTGACTCCGAACAACCTTCGGTACATCAAAACATATAAACTCATAATATAACTGTCATCGAAACATTAAGCGTGCGAACCCTACGGGTTCAAGAACTATGTAGACATGACCGAGACACGTCTCCGGTCAATAACCAATAGCGGAACCTGGATGCTCATATTGGCTCCCACATATTCTATGAAGATCTTTATCGGTCAGACCGCATAACAACATACATTGTTCCCTTTGTCATCAGTATGTTACTTGCCCGAGATTCGATCGTCGGTATCTCAATACCTAGTTCAATCTCGTTACTGGCAAGTCTCTTTACTCGTTCCGTAATACATCATCCCACAACTAACTCATTTGTTGCAATGCTTGCAAGGCTTAAGTGATGTGCATTACCGAGAGGGCCCAGAGATACCTCTCCGACAATTGGAGTGAAAAATCCTAATCTCGAAATACGCCAACCCAACAAGTACCTTCGGAGACACCTATAGAGCACCTTTATAATCACCTAGTTATGTTGTGGCGTTTGGTAGCAGACAAAGTGTTCCTCCGGTAAATGGGACTTGCATAATCTCATAGTCATAGGAACATGTATAAGTCATGAAGAAAGCAATAGCAACATACTAAACGATCGAGTGCTAAGCTAACGGAATGGGTCAAGTCAATCACATCATTCTCCTAATGATGTGATCCCATTAATCAAATGACAACCCATGTCAATGGCTAGGAAGCTTAACCATCTTTGATCAACGAGCTAGTCAAGTAGAGGTATACTAGTGACACTCTGTTTGTCTATGTATTCACACATGTATTATGTTTCCGGTTAATACATTCTAGCATGAATAATAAACATTTATCATGATATAAGGAAATAAATAATAACTTTATTATTTCCTCTAGGGCCTATTTCCTTCATCTGCATCATTGCTACTATCATCTTTCAACATAGTTTTCTCTACGAACACATCGTAAATAAAACGGGGAAGCTATACGCGAGCAATTGATCTACAACATGGATATGCAAGTACTATCAGGACTAAGTTCATGATAAATTTAAGTTCAATTAATCATATTACTTAAGAACTCTCACTTAGATAGGCATCTCTCTAATCTACTAAGTGATCACGTGATACATATCAACTAAACCATGTCCGATCATCACGTGAGATGGAGTAGTTTTCAATGGTGAACATCACTATGTTCATCATATCTACTATATGATTCACGCTCGGCCTTTCGGTCTCCAGTGTTCCGAGGCCATATCTGCATATGCTAGGCTCATCAAGTTTAACCCGAGTATTATGCGTGTGCAAAACTGGCTTGCACCCGTTGTATGTGAACGTAGAGCTTATCACACCCGATCATCACGTGGTGTCTCGGCACGACGAACTGTCGCAACGGTGCATACTCAGGGAGAACACTTATACCTTGAAATTTAGTGAGAGATCATATTATAATGATACCACCGAACTAAGCAAAATAAGATGCATAAAGGATAAACATCACATGAAATCAAAATATGTGACATGATATGGCCATGATCATCTTGCTCCTTTGATCTCCATCTCCAAAGTAGCGTCATGATCTCTATCGTCACCGGCATGACACCATGATGTAACGCCCTCGATGCGGCTATACCTCCCATGTGTTGAAGCACGACTTAGAGGCATAACCACATTGAAAGCAATGTCGCAAGTGAGGTAATCTTCACAACAACCCATGTAATACAATAAGGGAAAAGGTACATAGTTGGCTTACACTCGCCACGTCACACAAATATCATAAATAAGATTACATTCATCCATTTACACTCAAGGTCCGACTACGGAACCAAAATGAAGATAAACCCCAAATGCAACATAGTCCCCGATCGCCCCAACTGGGCACCACTACTGATCATCTGGGAAAGAAACGTAGTATCGTCCTGAGTCCTCATCGAACTCCCACTTGAGCTCAGTCGAATCACCTGGAGCAGTATCATCGGTCCCTGCATCTGGTTTTGGAAGTAATCTGTGAGTCACGGGGACTCAGCAATCTCACACCCTCGCGATCAAGGCTATTTAAGCTTATAGGAAGGGTAAAAGTATGAGGTGGACCTGCAGCAAGTGACTAGCATATTTGGTGGCTAACATACGCAAATGAGAGCGAGAAGAGAAGGCAAAGGCACGGTCGATGAACTATGATCAAGAAGTGATCCTAGCACAACATACGATCAAACATAACTCGAGACCGTGTTCTCTTCCCGGACTCCGCCGAAAAGAGACCATCATGGTCACACACTCTGTTGATTCATTTTAATTAAGTTTAGTTTAAGGTTATCTACAACCGGACATTAACAAATTCCCATCTACCCATAACCGCGGGCACGGCTTTCGAAAGTTCAAATCCCTGCAGGGGAGTCCCAACTTAGCCCATCACAAGCTCTCAGGGTCAACAAAGGATAAACCTTATCCCGAGACATTCCGATCGGACTCGGCATCCCGGTTCTACAAGACAACTTCGACAATGGTAAAACAAATCCAGCAACACCGCCCGAATGTGCCGACAAATCCCGATAGGAGCTGCACATATCTCGTTCTTAGGGCACACTCGGATAAGCAATCCGTACAACTAAAACCAGCCCTCGAGTTTCCCCGAGGTGGCGTTGCAAGGGGCTCTAATTTGGACCAACACTCAGAGGAGCACTGGCCTGGGGGGGGGTTAAATAAGATGACCCTCGGGCTCCGGAAACCCAAGGGAAAAAGAGGCTAGGTGGCAAATGGTAAAACCAAGGTTGGGCATTGCTGGAGGAGTTTTATTCAAGGCGAACTGTCAAGGGGTTCCCATTATCACCCAACCGCGTAAGGAACGCAAAATCCGGGAACATAACACCGACATGACGGAAACTAGGGCGGCAAGAGTGGAACAAAACACTAGGCAAAAGGCCGAGCCTTCCACCCTTTATCAAGTATATAGATGCATTAAGATAACAAGATAATATAGTGATATCCCAACAAATAAACAATGTTCCAACAAGGAACGATCTCCAATATTCACCTGCAACTAGCAACGCTATAAGAGGGGCTGAGCAAAGTGGTAACATAGCCAATCAACGGTTTGCTAGGACATGGTGGGTTAGAGGTTTGACATGGCAATTTGGGAGGCATGATAAGAAAGGGGTAGGCATCATAGTTGTTGGGGATATTACTACTAGGCGTAAACCGGCCTATCTGGGCCGGGTTAACGTCATCAGTAGTTCAAGGGTGTTAAAGCCCAAGGAGGAAGATAAGGGCCCAAGGCCTGTAGTCGGTTTAAGACCTGTAGCCGTAAACCGGCTTGGTATGTAAACTTGTATTGTAAGTTAGGAATAAGGAGAGACCAACCCGGATATGAGTATGAACCGGAGTTGGGACTTTGTGGACCGACGGGCGTCACCCGTGTATATAAGGGGACAACCCGGCGGCGGTCCAGGGACAGACAACAACTCGAGACATAGGCAAAGCTTGATTGCTCCCTAGTCATCGAAACCCCATCAATTCCATCACAACTAGACGTAGGCTTTTACCTTCCTCGAAGGGGTCGAACTAGTATAAAACTCTCTTGCGTCCTTGTGTCCACTTTAACCCCTTCAAGCTAACCCGTAGCGATGGCTCCACGACTAAGTCCTTTCTCAAGGACATCTTCCATGACAAAACCACGACAGTTGGCACCCACCGTGGGGCTATCGCACGATGGTTTCCGGTTCTTGGAGGGCCGCTTTGAAGGACTCAAGGGCTATGCTGTAGGCCGGATGACTACGAGTCGTCGCGGCAGGCTCTACATCGACGACGCAGGCTGGGGCCCCGAGGCCGGCTCAGTTGAGTATGGGTACCGGGTCCCCTTTGGTAGCATTCACGTTTTCATTGGTAAGATCGGTGAACCGGGCCCTGAGCCGGACATCTGCACCGACCTCGTCGAGATGGCTCAGCGTGCGCAATCCGCCCGGGTTAAACCGGCCATGAAGCGTGCCTTCGTAGGGGTCATCCATGGAGGAAGTCATGAGGACAGATCGGGATTTCGCAGGGCGACTGTCATTTGTTCCGGTGACGAATCTTCGACCGGAGAAACTGAATCTCTTTATCAGCTACAAGATGGCCGGATTGGGAGTTGTTCCGATGGAGACAGTATTCCGGACCCCTCTGATCTGCCCAACCGGGTTGGAATATTCATGGCCGGAACTCAAGCAGCGCTTCATTCTTCGACAGTTGCGGCAACGATTTCCGGTTCAGCAGCAGCGGCGGCCGCCGGGGCAGGAGGCCCTGTGCGCCCGCCGGCTCAGGTTCTATTAGAGCTATTTGATGCATTGGTTGTGCTTATGACGGAAGTTAATCCGCCAGATCAGGACGTTCACAATACGGAGATTGCAAAGGTAAAGGAACAAATCACCCAGGCCAAGGCGGATCTGGCGGCTGAGGACACCAGGATGGCCGCAGAGCGGGCTGCTTTAGACGCACAGGCCTACAGGCTTATGTTAGACCAGAGCGCATCACATGAAGTCATGAGGAGGAAGCACCGATCCCGCTTACCTCCGGTTTTCGAGGCCAGAGACCTTTTCAACACTCCAGGGTCAAGAGCCGGCAATCCGCTGGAGGGGAACCGGGCAGAAGCCCCTGGGACCGGTGCACCGGTTCAGCCTCGTCAGATCGACCCGCCTCGTCAAAACACCATTGTACCTCAGGCTGCTTTAACACCCCCGAGTCACTACTCCAACCCAATGGATAATCTTGTTGCCGCTGCTGCACGGCTGGAGGCCATTCCAATTGAAGGTGACTCGCCGCAGGCAGTAGAGACACGGCGGGTCAAGGAACTTCTGAGGACCGCTTTGGCCCAACAGGAAGCATACTCGTACAGCCGTGACCGGATCCACTCGACCCCTCGTCCAAGCCGGAGCTATAGCAGACATATGGATGAACCGGCAGTGTCGAGTAATGAACGACGTGGGGCACCCCGGGACAACAACCCGGCGGGTGATGCTGATAACACTCAGGGAGTGGTGGACCGGGCCCGCGTGCGCAGGAAGGCCGAGTTAGCCGCACAGCATCAGGCTCGGCAGCTCACGCCGGTTCATCCAACCACCTTGACTGAACCTGGTGTTACCTCCAGTTCTTTGGGGGTGCCTTGCCTCATCCCCGCTTTACGCAACGTGCGCTTGCCCAAGGATTTCAAAGGCCCTCGCAAGGTGCCAAATTACACGGCGGATCAACCTCCAGAGACATGGGTGGAGAGTTATGAGATGGCCATGGAGATGCTTGATGTGGATGACGCGGCGTGTGCAAAATACTTCACCATGATGCTCGAAGGAACGGCCCGTACTTGGTTAAAAAGCTTGCCGGCTAATTCTATCAGTTCATGGGCCCAATTACGGGCCCGGTTTATCAGCAATTTCAAAGATACCTATAAATAGCCCATGTCAATAGTGGACTTAGCTGCATGCGTCTAGGAGGAAGGAGAATCAACGAATCATTGGGTGCGCCGGGTTTCACAAGTGTTGCACTCCTTAGACCGCATCAACGCTGACACCGCAGTATTAACCCTAGAGGGCAACTGCCGGTTTGGACCCCTGAAGTTGAAGTTGGGACGGATGAAGCGTCATTGCACTGACATGGGGACTCTCATGGCCGCTTTGGTAAAGTATGCTGATTCCGATAGTACCAAGGATTCCGAATCTGATGATGACAAGACAGGGAAGGGAAAGAAGAACAGCAGCTCCAAAGGTCAGCAGCATCACTGGGTAGGCAATGGCGGAGGAGGCAAGCGTAAAGCGGATGGTAACGTGGACTTTGTGGCTAATACCAACGCACAGAACAATGGCCAGCGACGCAAGGGTAGGCCAAGAAAGCGAAAGGGGGATGTGCTGCAAGGCGATTAAGTTGGGTAACGCCAGGGTTTTCCCAGTCACGACGTTGTAAAACGACGGCCAGTGAATTGTAATACGACTCACTATAGGGCGAATTCTAACAATTTCCGGTATGATCATGAATCTGGCGATGGCTCAGGGTCCGGGCCGGGTTACGGTGGAGGAAGTTCCGGTACAGGGTTTAATAGTAATCCGGGCGGAAATAATAGTCAAAATAATCGGAACAACCAGGGTGGTTACAACCAACAGCAGCAGCAGCAGTCGGGTTACCAGAGCAACCCAAAACAGTTGAGTGGTGGACAGTACCATGTCTTTACCACTAGCTTGGACAAGCGAGACCGGAAGGTTCAGAGGCGGGCGGTCAACTCTGTTGAACCGGCCATACCCCATTATCTACGTTGGTCTGAACAGCCAATCATATGGAGCAGAGAGGATCACCCGCCCCAGGTCGATAACCCGGGTCAGCTGGCGCTGGTGGTGGCGCCTCAGGTGGGAGGTTATAAGTTCACCAAGGTGCTCATGGATGGAGGGAGCAGCATTAACATCCTGTACTATGAAACCTTCCGTCGTATGGGACTGACAGATAAGAGTCTCAAACCGTCTAATACAGTATTCCATGGTGTAGTGCCTGGAAGATCAGCATATCCCGTTGGTAAGATAGCTCTGGAAGTGGCCTTTGGGGATGATCATGATTCCAGATCAGAGACATTGACGTTTGAAGTGGTGAAAATCCAAAGTCCATATCATGCCCTGTTTGGGCGACCGGCGTACGCCAAGTTTATGGCACGGCCCTGTTATGTGTATTTGCAGCTCAAGATGCCGGGTCACAAGGGGACAATAACGGTTCATGGAAGCCGCAAAATTGCTTTAGAATGCGAGGAAGGAGATGCGGCTTATGTAGAGTCGGTTTGTGCCACCGAGGAGTTGAAGTACTATAAAGACAATGTTGATCCGGCAGACATGACTCCGTTGAAGAAGCCAACTACGGAGCATGATCCGGCCCTGAAGTTCAAATCGGCAGCAGAGACTAAACTTGTTGATTTCGTGCCTGGCGATTCGTCTAAGCAGTTCAGCATCAGTACCAAATTGGATCCAAAATAGGAAGGCGCGCTCATCGAGTTCATCCGTGAGAATCGGGACATTTTTGCATGGAAACCTTCTGACATGCCAGGTGTACCGAGGGAACTCGCTGAGCACACACTTAATGTAGATCCTAAATACAAACCGGTGAAACAGTTCCTCCGCCGGTTTAACGAAGAAAGGTGCAAGGCGATTGGAGAAGAGGTAGCCAGGCTCTTAGCAGCTGGCTTTATTATTGAAGTGTTTCACCCTGAGTGGCTTGCCAATCCGGTGCTGGTCCTCAAGAAAAACGGCACCTGGCGCATGTGTGTGGATTACACAGATCTTAATAAGGCTTGTCCAGCAGATCCCTTTGCCCTCCCCCGTATTGATCAAATTATTGATGCTATGGCGGGTTGTGAGCGTCTAAGTTTTTTGGATGCGTATTCTGGCTATCATCAGATCAAAATGGCAATTAAGGACCAGGAGAAGACAGCATTTATAACTCCCTTTAGAGCCTTCTGCTATGTGTCTATGCCCTTCGGGCTCAAGAGTGCCCAGGCAACTTACCAACGGTGTGTACAAAATTGTCTTCACAAGAAGATTGGCCATAATGTACATGCTTACGTGGATGACATCGTGGTTAAATCCAGGGAGAAGGAGACTCTGATTGATGATTTGAAAGAAACCTTTGATAATCTGAGAACATACAAGATGATGCTTAATCCGGACAAGTGTGTTTTTGGTGTACCGGCAGGCAAGCTATTGGGTTTTCTAGTGTCCAACAGGGGAATTGAAGCTAATCTGGAGAAGATCACAGCTATCACCTCCCTGGCTAAACCGAAGTGTATCAACGGTGTTCAACGCCTGGCAGGCAGGATTGCAGCGCTAAGCCGGTTTATCAGTCGCCTAGGTGAGAAGGCAATCCCTTTGTATCAGATGTTGAAGAAGACGGATCAGTTTGTCTGGAGTTCTGCTGCTGATGAAGCATTTGAGGACTTAAAGCAGCAATTGGCCAATCCGCCTGTGCTCGCCGCTCTCGTTGACAAGGAGCCGTTACTGCTATACGTTGCTGCTAATGTTCGGGCGGTCAGTGTAGCTATTGTGGTGGAGCGAAAGGAGGCAGGTAAGGAGCATCCGGTTCAACGTCTGGTTTATTACATCAGCGAGGTGCTCATTGAGTCCAAGCAAAGGTATCCGCATTGGCAGAAGCTGGTGTATGGAGTCTTTATGGCAAGCCGGAAGCTTAAACAATATTTCCAAGGGCACTCAATTACGATGGTCAGTTCTGCTCCTTTGGGAGATATCATCCAGAACCGGGAAGCAACTGGACGGATTGCAAAGTGGGCCATAGAGCTGGGGCCGTACAGTTTGAAGTATGTGCCTCGGACAGCGATTAAGTCTCAAGCACTTGTTGACCTCATCAATGATTGGACAGAAATGCAAGCGCCTGAGGAAAAGCCGGATCATACATATTGGACCATCCATTTTGACGGATCCAGGCAGTTGGAAGGCTCGGGGGCTGGAGTCGTATTAACTTCCCCACGAGGTGATAAGTTTTGTTATGTTCTCCGTTTAATGTTCCCTTGTACTAACAATGCAGCTGAGTATGAAGCCTTGCTCCATGGTCTCTGGATGGCTAAGGAGATGAATCTAAGTCGAGTTAAGTGCTTCGGTGACTCGGACCTTGTGGCCCAGCAAGTGTCTGGCACTTGGGACTCCAAGGACCCACTCATGGCAGCATATCGTCGTGAGGTGGATACTGTCGCAGGTTATTTCAAAGGTTATCAGGTGGATCACGTGGACCGGCGGAAAAATGAAGTGGCAGACGCTTTAAGCCGGCTGGGCTCTCAGCGCAAACCGGTCCCACCCAATGTTTTTCTGGATGTGCTGCACAACCCGTCGATCAAGATCCCTGGTGAAGAGGATTTGGCTATTCCTGATCCGGAGGCTCGATTGGTGGCGGCTCTTCATGTTATTCCGGATTGGACGCTTCCCTACCTGGCGTACAAGAACCGGGGTGAGTTGCCAGAGGATGAAATTCTAGCAAGACAGATAATCCGGCGATCCAAGTCTATGGCTGTCATCAATGGCGAGTTGCATCATTGCAGTATATCAGGTGCTTTCCAACGCTGTGTGTCTCTTGAAGAAGGCCGTGAAATCTTGCGTGAGATCCATGAAGGAGATTGTGGTCATCACGCTGGTTCAAAGTCTCTGGTGGCTAAAGCGTTTCGCCATGGTTTTATTGGTTAACTGCTCATGCTGATGCGGAGGATCTGGTCAGACGGTGTGATGGTTGCCAAAGGTTTTCAAGGCGTGCTCATGTACCAGCTCAAGAATTGAGAATGATTCCGATTACTTGGCTGTTTGCGACTTGGGGGCTGGATATGGTTGGGCCTTTCAAAAGGTCCAAAGATAAGAAGACCCACCTCCTGGTGGCGGTTGACAAGTTTACGAAGTGGGTGGAGGCAGAACCTGTTAGCAAGTGTGATGCAGCCACGGCGGTTCAGTTCATCAAAAAGGTGATTTTCCGGTTTGGCTTTCCGCACAGTATTATAACAGATAATGGTACCAATTTATCCAAAGGTGCCATGAAGGAGTTCTACGGACGAGAGCACATCCGGCTCAACGTTTCATCAGTAGCACATCCGCAGTATAATGGTCAAGCAGAAAGAGCTAATCAAGAGATCTTGAGAGGCCTCAAGCCCCGGCTCATGGTTCCTTTGCAGAGAACGACGGGTTGTTGGGTAGAAGAATTACCATCTGTGCTATGGAGTATCAATACAACACCCAACAGATCAACAGGATACACACCGTTCTTCATGGTTTATGGAGCGGAGGCGGTTCTTCCCAGTGATATCCGGCATGATTCACCTCGTGTCACAGCTTATATTGAAGCGGACAACGAGACAGCACGGCAAGATGCTTTGGACCGGTTGGATGAAGAGCGTGACATCGCAGCCGCCCGATCGGCGATTTACCAACAGGATCTTCGTCGTTATCATAGTCGCCGGGTCAGAACCAGAACCTTTCAGGAAGGAGATTTGGTACTTTGGCTCGTCCAAGATCAGACTAACATGCATAAGCTATCCCCACCTTGGGAGGGGCCTTTCGTGGTCAGCAAGAATCTACACAACGGGTCGTATTATCTGATCGATATTCGAGAGCATAAGGACTCACGTACATCAGAGGAGGAGACTAACAGGCCGTGGAATATAGCTCATCTTCGGCCTTACTACACCTGAGCCATTGGCTATACTTATGTACATATTACGACAATGTATATATTATGATTAAGTATAATAAACCGGAACCTCAGCTAAAGCGGGGTATCTATTCTTTTACATCATGTGAGGTTACACGGAGTTGCTCTAAAGCAGCCTCCGGTTTACCCCTTGAGTTCGCTTTGCTAAAAGCATCGTGTTATATCACTTGGAGGATTGGTCGTGTCCGAACCAATACCATGCCTCTTGATAGGCGAAAGCCACCAGATCACTTGGGGACTTGGTCATGTCTGAACCAGTCGTGCCTCTTGGTCGACCTAAGGCCACAGAATCACTTGGGGGCTTGGTCGAACCCGAACCATGACCACGCCATTTGGTCGGCATAAATGCCACGATTTCATCTGGGGACCTGGCTGACTAGAACCATAGTTACACCTAACGGGAACTTGGTCGTGTTTAGCCATGGTTACGCCATTTGATCAGCTTAAATAAAACTTTTCTTTTACTTTACACTTTTCTTTGAAGGGGGGTTTTTTGCTTTTCATTGTGTTTCTTACACTGACAAAAAAAATTCAATTGACGGAACACAGTTCACGTCAATCCGGAGGCTATTTGACCGGTTTGATCCATGTTGTTAACATCCTCTTGTGGAGTAACACGGTGTTTATTATAACCCAGCACGGTTTACAATGGTAAACCGGCATCATATATATATATACAGGAGCTGTCATCTCCTCCAACAGGGTGGGTTTACAAAACTCCGCTTCAAGATTGGCTAAGCCAACTTCACGATCAATGACAACAGGTATTATGTATCTCAAAATTTTGGTCATATACTTAAAATTTTGTTTGATTTCATATATGCAGACATCATATTCCACCTGACGGTACAACCGCGGTGGCACTTGACGAATTTTTCATTTCAGAAAGTATTTGGAAAGTTCATGACCACAGAAAGAGCAAATTATGCACGAAGGCATATAAACATCAAAGGTATCAGCTAGCCTATTACAAGGCAACATGGTGCCCATAAATAATGTAATTGTTTTTCGCGAAGAAGAGGCGGTTTTTAAACCGGCTTCCGGTTCAAGCTTGGTCACCAGCCCGGCCTGATGGTTGCGGATCATCCTGCGCCGCCTCAGCCTCCGTGTCCCTACCCAGTGGCTGGAAATCCACAGTTGTCCAGTCGATTCCCATTAATGCTTGAAAAACAGCTTCATCGTCGATCAGCAAGGACGGGTCAATATCGGGAGCGTAAGTATGCTTACGGATTGGAGGAATCAGATTTTCTGATTCATGGATTGGCGCAGCTATTCACTTGTTCTGGCTGTCATATTGTGCTTGATAACGAGACAAGTCTGCTTCCTCAGCCAACTGACAAGCTAGTGGACGCACCTCCCGGTTTATCGCTCGCAGATCCGCTTCACCGAATTCTGATTCGTCTTCCTTCAAGCTGGGATAGCCCTGAGCCGCTTCAACAGGATCAAAATCCGGCACCCAGGCTTTTGCCCGAATTAAAGCATTGATTGCGCCGGTTCACGCAGCAGATTTCTTTAGCTCTTCAATCCGGGCAGGAAGCACAGACAGTTTCATCAAGGTATCTTGAATCAAAGTAGGCGCCGGTTTGTTATGAGAGGCGGTACAGATGATCCGCTGGGCACCAGTATACAATTGTTCAACCAATGTATAGGAGGCTTTTAGCTTCTTCCGTACATCTGACCCCAAGTGACCAATGCGTGTCCCTGAAATACCATAAAGGGTTAATAAACCGGCGACTTTGTCAGAAGGCAGAGCCAATTCAGAAGACAAATCGGCTTACCAAAGATAGCAGCAGTCATGGCATGCACGTGCCGCTTTATGCTGGTTAGTTCATCTGCCACTGGTTTTAGCGTAGCCTCAGCATCCTCGGCTCGTTTGATCAAAGCGGATTTCTCAGCGGCCCAGTCTGCCCGTTTCTTCTTGAAGTTCTCCTTAGGTTGTTCCATGGCGCTTAAAGCACTGGCCAATTCCTCTTTTGCTTTGGAGGTTTCAGCTTGTTGGGTTTTCAGGGCTTCTTGAAGATCAATGACTTGGTTCTCTTTCGTCTTCAACTCCGCCTGCATGCATACAGATATATGCTTCAACAAACTGGTAGAAGGATTCAAGTACCAACCACATAACAAGTTATGCGCTTAGTACTTGGGGGCTAATGCATATTTGATCTAAAGCGGCCTCCGATTTACTCCTTCATCTTTCAATTGTTTACAAAGTCCCAAGATCAATACAAGTATTCAGCTTGGCACTTGGGGGCTAATGGCTATTTGATCATATATATTCTGATGAGGCAGTTTCAGTTACTTAAAGTACCGGTTTAACTACGCTAAAGTTGAACCGGCCCTTGGGGGCTACATCAGCAAATTTCAAAACAACAAGATTGATATTATTTAAGTCCTGATTTGAAAGAATATTCCAAACCGGCCCTTGGGGGCTAGGAGAGTCAGGAATGGAAGCATACAAGCAGGAAGGAGCGTATGGAAATTACCTCATATTTGTCTTTCATCATATTAACCAGACCGGCTTCATAGTCACGACTGGTATACAGCCGGTTCAGATAGCCGGAATGGATATCTTGGGCGTTCGGAGCAGCGTAAGTCATCAGATCAGCGTTCCACTTGCCTTTACCAAAGGCAGCAAGTTCTTCCTTGGCAGAATGCTTGGATAAAGCGACAGGATTGTTTGGCTCAGTATAGCCAGTACCAGTAATGACAACCTCGTCATCTTTGGTACCGCCGGTTTGCACTGGAGCTGTTGGCTTGTCAGTAGGCTTTGGTGGACCGGTGGAGCTTTCAATCCGGATGGAACCTGTAGGATGATGGGTAGGACCTGAGGTGTCAGTAGGTCTCTCTTCTGCAATAAGATAGTCATATTGCTGTGGTGGATCATTGGGAATATCCTCAGGAATAGCCGCTTCAGCATTGGGTGTCTTGCCCGCTTCAAGAATGACATCTTCTTCGGCCGCTTTGTCCAGGCGGGCCTTCTTGCTTGGCCTAGGTTTGGCCCTGAGGAGAATAACAAAATCAAATACAGAATATGTTCTAAGGCCATGTACTGCAAACATCACAATAAGTATAGCTTACCCAAGCACCATTTTGAGCGGTGGGAGCTGAGTAGCCGATGACTCGCCAGAAGATGAGTGGGAAGTAATCTGATAATCGGAGTCAGACGGAGTAAGAGGTTGACGAAAGCAGCCTGCTTTAGGACAAGTACTGACAAGCAAATTAGAGACCTCGGAATGGCGTTTCCGAACCGGACTGTTCGGTAAACCGGCGGAGGTAACTACCTGGCCGCTATGCCGGGTGGTGCGGCGAGCTTCGTGTTGTTGGGTCTTCATAAGAAGTTTAGGATCCGGATAAGCAAGAGGATGAGAAAATTTAACTTTCCGGTTTGCCTGACGGACTTTTTGTGAAGGCAAAGTTTTTGAACCAGAAGAGAGAATAATTACCTCGGCAACATCCGCGTGGCTGGCTTCGACATCATCCTGACAAATATCATCATCAATAAGACGCACGAAAAATAAACCAAGTGAGTCAAGCTCTACCTCAAAGTCCGGATTATCCACCTCATCGTTAGGAGCCGGATTAGAAGAGGCAGTGGTTCTTTTCCTATGGGCAGTCTTCTTCACAGCTTTAGTTTTTTGCCGGGTTGCCCTTTCCGGTTTGTCTGGTTTTTCTGGCTTCTCCTGTGGCAGTTTTTTGCTCCAAAACGGATCATCGCCCTAATTATGCAGACACTGATATTAAGACAATGACCAGACATATCAATAACAGATTCAGCAAAGAGAAAAATCAAAGTCTTACAGCTGGCGGTTTGTTGGTGGCACAGAAGGGAAGCAGGCCGGTTCTGGCGCAGATGTGTTCCGGTTCATTCAGTATCTTACGCACAGCCTCTGTGATTTCCTCACCGGAGAGCTGGAGTCTTGAGTGTCGCAGTGGGTCATCAACACGGTCAGTATACTGGCACATCAAACCGGAGCGCAGGCTAAGAGGCAGTATGCTCCATGATATCCAACAGCGAGCAAGGTTAACCCCTGTTAAACCATTGGCCATAAAAGCTCTGAGATATGATAGCTGAGGAGCATATTTACTTCTCTCCTGTGCAGTCAATCTTTGTGGAGAAGGGTGTGTGTTGCTGAGCTGCTCTGGTCGAAAGCCAGGCAAGGGATTCTCATCCGCGGGGGAGGTATCTTTGCAGTAGAACCAGGTCTGATTCCATTCTTTGGGGTGGCTATGCAGTTTGGCATGAGGGTATGTGACCTCTTTCCTTTTCTGAATTGCCACACCACCCAACTCCGTATTGGAGCCGTCAGTAAATTCAGTACGACGGTTTAGATGGAATAGATCTCTAAACAGTTCCACTGTGGGCTCCTCTTCGAAGAACGCTTCACAGAGCACTTGGAAGTGACACATATTGGTAACAGAATTGGGGCCAGTATCTTGTGGATGGAGCTGGAAATCGGCTAAGACATCCCGATAAAATTTAGAACCGTGCGGCTTAGAGCCCCGGGCTAAATGATCTACGAAAACAACAACTTCTCCTTCTCGAGGTGTGGGAGGGCATTCTTTGCCAGGAGCCCTCCAATGGATTGTATCCTTGCTGCCTAAAGCACCAATCAGGACTAAATCGTCCAATTCAGCCTCGGTGATGCGAGAAGGAACCCAATTGCACTCATACACTTGCTTGGCCATGATGGAATCTACAAGGTAAAATATCCCGGTTCAAAAATGCATTGATTAAAATGCACTGGTATGTACAATGTTAAACCGGAAACAGCCCTATCTAAACCGGAGTTTCATGAAGCAACCTACATCTGGCGGTTCAACAAGGGGACTAATGGCATATACCGGTTTGAAAAAATTTCTATAAGGTTAAACCGCCTGACCTAAACATTGAAGCAATTGAGATTGCGGATGGTTAAGTATGCAGAAACAAGTTTCACAAGATCTTGGTACGGTGTTGGATCTGAAGCAAGTTCAGAAAATAAGAAAAATAGTCGAAGACTTAAAGCAGAGCGGAAGTGAATCCATGGGTAGATATATGGATGAGATCTATGGACTTGAGCAGGAAACTACCGGCGGATGCTAAAAGCTACTGTTATTCAGAGTAGGGTTTCACAGATCTATCCAGGAGTCTGGGTACGAGCATGAACAAGTGATGAACACGCCAAGAACACGAAACCCTAGAACAGATCCATGGTAAGAAGAACAGAAGGCTTACTAGAATCAAGGAGGATGCGGAAAGCTACCGCAGTGCTCTGGTGCGTTCAGGTTGATGCAGCGGCCCAAGATGGTGCAGAGATGAACGGCGACGGCGGAGCTCCGAGGCTAGCGACGCGAAGAAGACGAAGAAGAAGGGGAGGAAGGGGAGAAAGGAAATGACCCTTCGGTCCTATTTATAAGGCAAGAGGCATGTGTCAGGCGCGGGAATCAAGGAACCACAAATCTTGGAAGCAGAATTGTCGCCTCGGTCATTGCGAATCTATTAAATAAGAAGATATCATGGATGTTTTTTCTTTATGACAGATGATGTCACGCCGGTTTACAGCAACCAGAGAAGATGACGTCACAGCGGTTCAACAAATACCAGAAGATGTTGAAGACGAATATTTTTTGCTAAGGATTGACATGAACCAGTTCAAATCAATCTGGGGCCTAATGTTGGGGATATTACTACTAGGCGTAAATCGGCCTATCTGGGCCGGGTTAACGTCATCAGTAGTTCAAGGGTGTTAAAGCCCAAGGAGGAAGATAAGGGCCCAAGGCCTGTAGTCGGTTTAAGACCTGTAGCCGTAAACCGGCTTGGTATGTAAACTTGTATTGTAAGTTAGGAATAAGGAGAGACCAACCCGGATATGAGTATGAACCGGAGTTGGGACTCTGTGGACCGACGGGCGTCACCCGTGTATATAAGGGGACAACCCGGCGGCGGTTCAGGGACAGACAACAACTCGAGACATAGGCGAAGCTTGATTGCTCCCTAGTCATCGAAACCCCATCAATTCCATCACAACTAGACGTAGGCTTTTACCTTCCTCGAAGGGGTCGAACTAGTATAAAACTCTCTTGCGTCCTTGTGTCCACTTTAACCCCTTCAAGCTAACTCGTAGCGATGGCTCCACGACTAAGTCCTTTCTCTAGGACATCTGCCGTGACAAAACCACGACAGTAGCATAGGCATAGCAAAAGAGCGAGCATCTAGCAAGCAAAGATAGAAGTGATTTCGAGGGTAAGCAAACTCAACGGGCTCCTTGTTAGCGAACTCGTCTCCCGGCTCTACCCAAACAATACAAACAAGCAAAAGGAACACAATCAACCACGTGCAAAGCTCAAACAACATGATGCGAACATGGTATGCTATGCGGGATGCGATATGTGATGCATATGCAAGATTTGACAAGGAATGGTTGAACCTGGCCTCAACTTGGAAATCCAAGAGTGCCACTGTAAAGTGAGGTGATTTCGGTTGAAATCGATATAAAGAACACCGGAATCGAATGCACGGTTTGGAAATGGCAAGCAAAACAAATATGGTACCGGTATGCGATAAACAGCAAGTAACCACTTAAATGCATCAAGATAATTATGCTACAGCACTCAAACATGGCAACAAAATACATGGCAGGGATCCACTCATGATGCTTGACAAAAGATGAACACTGAGCTACGGCCAAATCATCCATTAACAGGTTCAAACAAGCGTGGCAAAAATGCAAACGATAACAGGTTTCAGACTTAGTGAAATTAACACAAGTCTGGAATTTCACATCAGGTAGCACACTTTGGAGCATGAAAACTATATGCTACAGGAACTTAACATGGCAATGCAAGGCATGACATGAAGCTACTCAAAGCACTTAACAAAAGTCCCTTAGTGACCTTGAGCCAAAAGGGATCAGAAAATACAATTGCAAGCATGTGAACATGGCAAAACATAATCAGGTTACAGACTTGGAGAAAAACTGGAACATGCAAATATGTTTAGCGAGTAGTAATGTTTACGAGCTCGATGCACTCACTACAGAGCAAGGCATGACAAACTAAGCATACACTCGTCAAGAATACATATCATATAAGCTAGACATGGCAAGAACAACAACATAGCATGCACGGATCAACAACAACATCCTCGGCAAAATCGCTAACGAGTCAACAATCTGCCAGGATTCACGAAATAGCAAAAGTAGAGCTCGATTGACTCAAGCTAGTGTGCTCCATAAATGCAAACAAAGACATGGATGGATAGAGAACCAAAATATTAACAAATCATCCTTACTGATCATCCTCAAAAGAGGCACGGATCACTAGAAAACAACATGAACATATGGCATATTGATAAAAAAAGATCAAGGACTTGGTGAAATTCTAAGTCCCTGAAATCAGCATTAACGAATGCACTACTTTGCAAGCTTGTGCTAGTCACCACATATATCACAAAAATACATGGTAAGCACCTCTGTAAAGATGGCATGGCATATAACAAAACTCATGTAGAGCTCAGGAGCATATAATGCACACATTAATCATGGCAAAAATGACAAATAGCTATTTGGTGCAGCACATCTGACAATTATCTCAAATAGCTCTCTTCCAACAGCATTTCTGGCATCAAGATGAGCTCAAATGATAATGATTCAATGAGATGAAGTGATGTACTCTCTGAGACAAACATTTTGATATGCTACACGCCCAAAACGGAGCTACGGATGCGGAGTTATAGCATGATGAAAAATGCAATTTAATTAGGGTTTCGGGGAAAGTCAACTGAGTGGATCTCCTCAGATCCAGATCTGGGAACACTGTAGCTGGCACGGACGCTGAGGATCGACGGCGCCAGAGTTCGTCGTTCTCGCCGGAGAGAGGGTCGCCGGAGTGAGGGGGGTCGTCGCCGGACTTGAGGGGCGCCGGAGAAGGACGTCGGGACGGAGGTGCGGCGAGGCGGAGCTGCTCCGGCGGCCTTGGCACGACCGGACAAGGCGGCAGGGTCCGCTCCGGCGATGAGCTGGCGGGCGGCGGAGGCGGCCGGCGCTCGAGGCGGCGTGTGGCGACACTCGAGGGCGCGGAGGCCCTGGCGGCGGGGCGGAGTGGACCAGGGCACGGGGAAGCCGGGCCGGGAGGGCCGCACGCGGGCTCTCCGGGCCGGCGCGGTTGGTGGAGGCGGCGGCGACACGTGTCGCTACGGGACTGGACGGCGGTGAAGCATCCGGCGGCGGCGGACGTGTCCGCCCGCGCGGAGAGGAGCGGGGCTAGGGTTAGGGTAGGAAAGACCCGAGATTTTCGTGGAGGGATCTATATATAGGCATAGAGGGAGTTAGGAGAGTCCAAATGAGATGCGGTTTTCGGCCACGCGAACATGATTGAACGCTCTAGATGATGGAGAGGGTTTTGGTGGGTTTTTGGCCAAATTGGAGGGGTGTTGGGCTGTAACACACACGAGGCCTTCTCAGTCTCTCGGTTAACCGTTGGAGCATCAAACGAAGTCCAAATGGCACGAAACTTGACAGGCGGTCTACCGGTAGTAAACCAAGGCCGCATGGCAAGTCTCGGTCCAATCCGAAAACGTTTAACACACACACACACGAAAAGAGGTAGAAAGGGACACCGGGTGACATAGGAGCGCCGGAATGCAAAATGGACAACGGGGAAAATGCTCGGATGCATGAGACGAACACGTATGCAAATGCAATGCACATGATGATATGATATGAGATGCATAACAACAACAACAACAACACACGAAGACAAAAACCCAAACCCGAGGAAATAAAATAACTTAGCGCCGGAAACGGCAAGAGTTGGAGTACCTATAAGGTAAATTACATCCGGGGTGTTACATAATGTGTTTGTGAGAATTGCAGGATAACACAGGTAGAAGTCCCTTATTGATTCGGTTTACCTACCGAAGATGACCCCTAAAAATGTATGAAGACATTGAAGACAAATGTGGTATGTGAAGGTATTCACATTGAAGACTATGACAAGAGAAGACATGTTGTGAAGACTATGGAGCACGAAGACTTAGTTGTTTCGTTGTTTCGTTTTCTTCTTTGTTGAGTCATAGGAACCACCGTACTGTTAGGTGGGGTCCAAGTGAACCAGTCAGAATGACTGATGTGATGCTTAACCAAAATCCTATGTCTTCAAGCGAAGACAATGAGAGCAAATCTTATCCAGAGCTGGATAAGTCAGCTTTGCTTGTAGCCCAAGTAAAGTTGTCGTGTGTGTTTGAAATCTGACCGTTGGAACACGTGTCAGTTCCTTAGTGACACATGGTCATTTCAGACAAATCAGGTCGGGTTGCCTAGTGGCTATAAATAGCCCACCCCCTACACCATAAATTGGTTGGCTGCTCAGAGTTAGTGTACGGCTTTTGTCGTTTGAGAGCAACCCATCTCGAAGCCTTTGAGAGAGAATTCCTTGCGAGGACAAAGCCCTAAACACCCAGAGCCAAAGAGTGTTAGGCATCACTGAAGTCTTCCTGTTTGTGTGATCTGAAGACTTATTACACTTGAGGACTGTGAATCCTCCAGCCGGTTAGGCGTCGCATTCTGAGCATCCAAGAGTCATTGTGGATCGCCGGTGAACGAAGTTTGTGAAGGTTTGGAAGTCTACCTTGAAGACTTACTAGAGTGATTGGGCGAGGATTGGGTGTCCTTAGCTCAAGGGGAATAAGGTGAAGACGCGGTCTTCTGAGTTGAATCTCAGCCTCCCTAACCAGACGTATAGTTGTCACAGCAATTGGAACTGGTCCAACAAATCATTGTCTTCAACGAGCCATTAGTTCTATCATTCACATCTCTTTATTTGCAGATTGGTCCTTGTGAAGTCATTGTCTGTTTGCATTATCTATTTGTCTTCACTGTGTGACTGCTTGTTCTGATTGGCTTCATACTATCTTCTATCCTGATCTATACTGCCTAGCTGCTATTAGTCTTTATGCTTTCATTTCATTGAATACTTGACTATGGCTTGCTTAGTGTAGTCTACCTTCCACTGCATGGTAATAGGTTTATTTCTATCGTTTGCTTTCGAAACTTCCATATTTCGAAGACTTTTATAAAAATCGCCTATTCACACCCCCCCCCTCTAGTCGATCACTGGCACTTTCAGGATGGTTAGAGGGAACGTTCCTGTCAACGACGAGGTACCTACGATGACTTCATAAATTTCAAGATGATATGCCGGCTCAGTCTTGAGGAGATGCTCATAGGGGTAGGGTGTGCGTGCGTGCGTTCATAGGGGTGAGTGTATGCGCGTGTATATGAACGCTTGCATATGTACTGTGTTAAAAAAAACCCGCAAAAAAAAACAGCGCATACATGCTCACCCCTCGCTGAAGCTTTTTGAAAATTCCAGCGCAAAATTTAAAAATAGCGCCCACAAATCCGTCCAGGATTTTAGAAGGAAAAATCTCAAGGGAGCAATATAATTTGGTGAGCGAAATTGCACTCACGCGCATGCATACACGGCCGGTTGATTTGTTTTTTTTTTCGTTGATCTTGCATGCAACGCTGACTTAATTCCTTAAAATCACTTGATTTCTAGAGTTGATTTCTTCGTTCCCTTATTTCTTGGTTCTCGAGGCTTGTTGATAGGCAACGTGTGAATGTATATAAATCAGTAGTTTGATAAAAAGAATCGAGGTGAAACTATTTGACAACAAATCCTGCTTTCAACAAAACTTGTATGCTTTGCTCGTTGGTTGTGCCCCTTCCCTTGGAGTTCGAATCCCACACAAGCTCTATTAATTTTTATTGGTCACTGCCCTTTTATAATGGACACAAAAGAAAGGATGTGTAGCAGGCCCAGCTTGGCCCACGGGAGCGCGTCGGCCCAGGGCATATCAAGTACGAAGATGTGCGACATTGGGGCGATCGAGCAGAGACTTTTTTTGTGGTTCCTCAAATTAGTATCACCTCCTGTATATTTTTAAATTGAAACTGAAAACGTAAAATCATGGGAAGAAGCGTATTGTGACGGTGAATCCGACAAAGTCAATCTGTACTTTATTATTAGGGAGAGACTAGCACATATGCCCGTGCGTTGTAACGGGAGAAACAAAATTAATGTATTTCTTTTTCCAATTTTGTTGTTGTTATACATAAGCATAATGTCCCATAGTGAATTCACTACGAAGAACACGCTAGTTGTCCCGTCAAACAAAATACACAACAACGTAGAATCCAGCATGATAATAAAGTCTAAAAGAAATGTATGCCAATCATTAATCACGAAAAAAGCATTAGCGTCTCATACTCTGTTAAAAAAAAGCCTTAGGGTCGATGGTTTGTCTGACTGTTACAGTCCAGCAGCACTAAAGATGACTTGTTTAAATTAAAGCCATCTCAAATTCCCCAAATCCTTGCCCACAAATCTTTCTACATTTATCAAAGCTCCACACAAAAAATCTCAACATTTTTGGGCACTTTCTAGAACCTAGTCCTAGTTACCCATTTGAATTTAAACCTTGCAGTCATGTCCACTTCACTTTTATCGATCTGAACCTGCTGTATCCAAATTCATTTGATTTATCCAGCCTACCTACACATTTTACTTAGAGATTTGGGAAGTGACTAAAGATATTCCACAAGATAAAAGCCAGGCCCAGATGATTTTTCTTCTAGCTTCTTTTAGGATTTAGACCAAACATCTCTGTGGCTGACTGCAGGAGAGGTGGGGAATGGACTGTGCACGCACAGCATATTACATCTGATCAGGCCAACAACGAACTCAAGGTTCTAGCTCAATTCCTCGGTTCTGTCTATCTCAAGGTTGGATCCTTTGATAAACGAGCTCTTAGAATGAACCACTCAATGGAATTTTCAGTCAGGAAATCCCATCAGCTTATGAATTTTGGAGGATGTACTGAGCTCATTTATCGGTGTATTTGGGACTGCTAGTCACCAAAAAAAAGAAAAAAAATTGCCTGGATGCTCATCAGAAACCATATCAAAGTCAGAGAGCTCCTTAAAAAGCAAGGACTCAACGACAGTGATACCTTGTGACGCCCGGGGTAATTAAGCTAAAGTGACCCTCTGCTAATGATGCCACGTCACCTCGTTTATAGTTGCTAATCTCGAGTTAGTTCGAAACCGATTCAAATTCAAATTCAAAAAAATAGGCAACCAATAAAAGTTTTCAAATATTAAAACTAAAATGTTCGGAGTGAACCAAATATTGCATAGATAATTATGGGGGAAAAACCACACATGCATAAAATGTTTAAATAATATGAGATGGGTAAAACAGCAGCAAAACAATTATTTTAAATGCTTTTAAATACTAAACAAATGTTAATCTAGTTTATATAATCACCAAACTTTTTGGAGTAGGTGGCCTATGTTGTTATGCTAATTTAGGAGTAGGAGTTATATTTTTGTAAAGCTATTTCGCTAACTAAAATAAATAAAATAGAAAAGGGAAAATAATAAAAACAGAAGAAAACAAAAGAAATTAAAAGCCCCCCCCTCACTGGGCCTCGGCCCAGCTGGCCATCCAACTAGGCCGGCCCACCTAACCCTTGCTTAACACCCCCGGCTACCCTCCCCGAAACCCTAACCCCCCATCCCCCATCCTCCCCCCCCCTCCCCCCGCCCCCAACATCGGGATCGACGGGAGGAGGACCTCGCCGCGCCCGGAGCCACCCCTCCGTCGCTGCCGTCCTCCTCATCTCCGCCTCGCCATTCGCCGCCCTCCGCCTCAACCTCGCCCGCGCGTCTCCCTCGCCCCTCCCCCCGATCTAGATCGAGGGAGACCGGCGCCTCGGCCCCGCCGCCTCACCCCTGCGCCCGATGCAAGCCGGGCGTCGGCGCCGCCCCTCCCGGACTCCTCGCCCTCCCTCTCCCTCGCGGCGGCGCCCAGCTGAAGCCGCGGCCTCGCCTCGTCGTCGACCCGACGCCATTCGCCGTCGCTGCCACCTCGCCCCCGTCGCCGATCTACCTCGTCGGACCACCCCGAGCCCGCTGTCTGTCCCTACAGCATCGCTGTGAGCTCCGCCACCCCCCCTGTGCCTTCCCGAGCTCGGATACGAGCTCCTGCATGTCCTCCCCACCACCCGTAACTCCGGCCACCGCTCCCCTCGCCGCCTCCGCCGCGCTTGTCGCCGTCCCCTGCCCGGCGCCACTCCGGCCTCCTCACGGCCCGTCGCGTCGCTGCTCCGGCCGCGGCCACGAGCCACGCGTCGGCCCCCCCTTCTTCCTCCCCTCTCGCTGGCCGCATCGGGCGCCGACGCCCGCGCCTTCCCGGTCCGGCGCCGTGGACGCTGCCTCGCCTGCCGGCCACGCCCTGCCGTGGCCCGCCTCCCCTCTCGCCTGCAGCCGGCGCCCAGCCCGCCTTGCCGGCGCTGGCGCGCGCGCCTGCGGCGGCCGCCCGAGTTCGCCGTTAACGGGTGGCGCCCGCGGCCTGCACCCAGCGCCCGCTAAGGCCCCAGGCCAATGACACGCAGGGTCCACCCGAAAACGAAAAATAATTAAATGAAAAGATATAATGATTAAAATATTAAGTTAATTAATCCTAGTTAATTAATCTAATTAATCTGTTAGTTTAATTAAGCGTAGTTTGATTAGCCTAATCCCTAATTAACTAAAACAGTCAATGACAAGGGGGTCCCACCCCTGTTGACTAGTCAAACGTTGACTGGTCAACTGGGTCCCCCTGGCCCACATGCCAGCCTCTGTGTACATTCTGTGTACACAGGGCTGGGTACCCATAGCACTTTGTCTATTAATTTTGAATTAGTAATAATTTCAGAAAATGAATAAAACTTTGAAAAACCATATAAAATAATCTGTAACTCGGATGGGAAAACTTTGTACATGAAAGTTGCTCAGAACGACGAGACGAATCCGGATGCGCTGCCCGTTCATCCGCCACGCATCCCTAGCATAGCGAACACATAACTTTCCCCCTCCGGGTCGTCTGTCCAAAAACGCGAAACACCGGGGATAATTTCCCAGATGTTTCCCCTTCACCGGTACCACCTCGTACCGCGTTAGGGCACACCTAGCATCACGCTTTGTCATGTCATGCATCGTCATGCATTTGTTTGCATTATATTTATTGTTTCTTCCCCCTCTTCTCTCACTAGACACCGAGACCGACGCCGCTGCTACCCAGTACGACTACGGTGTTGACGACCCCTCTCTATTACCAGAGGAACCAGGCAAGCCCCCCCCCCCTTGATCACCAGATGTCGCCTACTCTCCTCTATACTACTTGCATTAGAGTAGTGTAGCATGTTACTGCTTTCCGTTAATCCTATCCTGATGCATAGCCTGTCCTTGCTACTACTGTTGTTACCTTTACCTGCAATCCTAATGCCTTAGTATAGGATGCTAGTATCATCAGTGGCCCTACATCCTTGTCCGTCTGCCATGCTATACTAGCTATACTACTGGGCCGTGATCACTTCGGGAGGTGATCACGGGCATATACGATATACTTTACACTGTTACGTTACCCGTGGTACTGTTCGAAGATGGGGGCTGAAGGGGCAGGTGGTTCCACCCAGGTAGTGGTGGGCCTAGGTTCCCGACGGCCCCCGACTGTTACCTTGTGGCGGAGCGACAGGGCAGGTTGAAACCACCTAGGAGAGAGGTGACCTGGCCCTAGTCGGCGTTCGCGGACACTTAACACGCTTAACGAGATCTGGGTATTTGATCTGAGTCTGGCCATTTGGTCTATACGCACTAACCATCTACGCGGGAGTAGTTATGGGTATCCCGACGTCGTGGTATCAGCCGAAGCCTTCGTGACGTCAGCGACTGAGCGGCGCGCGCCGGATTGGAACGTAAGCCTGCTCTTGTATTAAGGGGGCTAGTTCTGCTTCCGGCCGCGTACGCAACGTGCAGGTGTGCTAAGGGCGATGGGCCCAGACCCCTGTGCGCTTAGGTTTAGACCGGCGTGCTGACCTCTCTGTTGGTCTAGGTGGGGCTGCGACGTGTTGATCTTCCGAGGCCGGGCATGACCCAGGAAAGTGTGTCCGGCCAAATGGGATCGAGCGTGTTGGGTTATGTGGTGCACCCCTGCAGGGAAGTTAATCTATTCGAATAGCCGTGATCTTCGGTAACAGGACGACTTGGAGTTGTACCTTGACCTTATGACAACTAGAACCGGATACTTAATAAAACACACCCTTCCAAGTGCCAGATACAACCGGTGATCGCTCTCTCACAGGGCGACGAGGGGAGGATCATCGGTTAGGATTATGCTATGCGATGCTACTTGGAGGACTTCAGTCTACTCTCTTCTACATGTTGCAAGACGGAGGCTGCCAGAAGCGTAGTCTTCGAAAGGATTAGTTATCCCCCTCTTATTCTGGCATTCTGCAGTTCAGTCCACATATGATACCCTTACTTCATTTGATACCCATGCATATGTAGTGTAGCTCCTTGCTTGCGAGTACTTTGGATGAGTACTCACGGTTGCTTTCTCCCCCTTTTCCCCCTTTCCTTTCATTTCTGGTTGTCGCAACCAGATGTTGGAGCCCAGGAGCCAGACGCCATCTTCGACGATGACTCCTACTACACCGGAGGTGCCTACTGCTACGTGATGCCCGCTGATGACGACCCGGGGTAGTTAGGAGGATCCCAGGCAGGAGGCCTGCGCCTCTTTCGATCTGTATCCCAGTTTGTGCTAGCCTTCTTAAGGCAAACTTGTTTAACTTATGTCTGTACTCAGATATTGTTGCTTTCGCTGACTCGTTTATGATCGAGCTCTTGTATTCGAGCCCTCGAGGCCCCTGGCTTGTAATATGATGCTTGTATGACTTATTTTATTTGTAGAGTTGTGTTGTGATATCTACCCGTGAGTCTTTGATCTTGATCGTACACATTTGCGTGCATGATTAGTGTACGGTCAAATCGGGGGCGTCACAAGTTGGTATCAGAGCCGACTGCCTGTAGGAATTCCCCTTCCACACTCCTTGGCCGAAGTTGAGTCTAGACATTACAAAAACTTTTACTAACATGGTCGTGTGCCTTACGGGCCCACGTCGCCATTTGGGTGGTATTAGAATCTTTTACTCCTTATCTATACTCTGGGACTCTGATCTCTCTTCTATTCGGGTTAAATGAAATTTGCTAAATCTAACATTAGGCTCTCGTTATCACTTTCACCCGGAGAGCCCCTTATTACTGAGGATCGTCTGCTGCACATGAAGACCCTGAAGATACTCTCCGCGGTTAACCCGAGAACTTGTCTTCATCGCGTTTGCAATTCCCCTTCCACCGTCAACCCTTATGGATAACTACTTGCAGTTGTTATTCTTACATTCATCCCCAGTTGGTCTTGTTATTACAAGATACCCCGAAATACTCGTCGTTGTTTCGATAATCCTTTGAGCTTATTGCCTTGCTGTTCTTTGTCACCTGAATACCCCTATGGATAATTCTCGCACTTATCGAGTATCCGCTTATCCCCAGTTGTTCATATGCTTTTCAAAATACTTGGAAATACTACCCGATCTTCCGAGTATCCTCCTCAAACTATTGCTCGGCAAATACTTGTCTGCTTGCAATATGGATGCTTTCCATATGTGTAGCAATATTCATTAGTATCCTTTGTCACCATCATTTTGATCCTATCGATTCAACATGTGTGTGAAAGCACGCAATCATCAGTTGATCCTTTTAAATTATCTTCCTGGCTCAGACGTCATTTTAAACATGAGCTGGTTCTTAACCAATCAATGCCTTGATCGGTTGTGCTTCTAAGTCTATTAAACTTATTCATTTTCAATCAGAGCGTTTGCTCCTGATCCCTTGATTTGAAAATCATAATTCCTTTGTTATTTAAACGTTGAATTATTCAGATGTTCTGTAAAATGATGCATTTGCATTCTTTCTTCCTCTGATTGGGTATCGGTACTCACATCAGCTCCATTGTGGATCACCATATCCACTGTTGGATTATTATCCGACAATGTCCTTCATAATTAATCACCTTGTGAGTTCTTTCTCCGATACATAATGCCTTTGGTAAATTGTATCCTCTGTTTTGCTAACCATGCTCTACTTTCGAGCTTGTGATATTTACCCTTGAAACTTGTGGTATATGTTTCTAAGAAACCCCGATGGGTTGAACCTATACAACCTTCTCTAAAACCGTGTGAACTCGAAAGTTTTCACGAGTCATACACTTCTAGTATTTTGCCAAATGAAATTTCAACACTACAACTTCTTCGAAAGTGAGAAGTGAATGAAAGGTTATGCATTGGAGAAGTGGGAGTCGACCTTGGACCTTTGTGTTCATGCCCATGGACACGATGTAGATCCTATCATGGAAGCTTCTTGTAATAATAATTATTTCCTTAATATAATATCCTTTGGTATTGGTGAATTGATCCTTTGCAAGCGTGGTTCCGACCATATGTTCTTCTTAGATCCCATTTCTCGGGCAAGTTTAAGCACTTGTCTTCTGTGGATCAATACACCATTCTAACCTTTACTTTGATCTTTCGTCGAGTATTACCCCCTTTGGTATCTCGAGATTATCACGGAACTGCATAACTTCTTATGCGTTCTTCATCAAGTATTACATTCTCACTGATTCCAATTTTTTTTCTTTCTTTCTTTCACGGGCTATGAGTTATTAAACACTCAAAGACACCGATAACTGAGCCGAGTCCGCACTACAGTTCAACAACTCTTAGTAATCTTTAAGTACGAGTTTGTACCCGATCACGCCATTCCTAGCCTATTTGGCTATATCATTGTCTTGATGATTTTAACTGTGCTATCTGGTCCTTCTTCTCGGAGCACAATTTTTGATGATGAGCTAAGCTTACGTCGATTTTTCTCGTCATATCATTTTGCCTTGAACAACAAGCTTGATTTTCGAGTTTGTGTCATACCCTTGGTTTCAGTAACCTTTCGCTTCATCATTCCTTTGGCTTGATGTCATCACCGTCCGGTTACATCTTCATGAAATCTCTCAACAATTGTGTCGTGATCATCATCGGCATTCTGAGCTCTTCCAGGATGTCAATTGAGTTCATGATGAGAAATACCATCCTTGCCCTCGATGATCTGTATTATCATCGACCACTTTATTGACTTCCCTCCAACACAAACTTGTCGTGTTTTGTGTTATACCTTGAGTTCCTTGCTATCCAGCATCTATTCTTCTTTACCTTGGAGTATTACCCTTTATATGTCAAGAGTGTGGCAAGAAATTCACCACCCTTAAGAATTCTTGACACAAGTGATACTTATTAACATCACCATTCTTTCCTTGGTCCTCGTGTTGTTTCTAACCGGAAAACCGACAAATGGTCTGTGAGGTGTAAATTCTAAACTTCTAGCAACCCTATTGCTTTGAAGTTATTGGTCTACAGTTTCATTCTAAGTTTATTGCTTATTGAATCATCATTCGAACATTTGATCGTGCTACCTAGTCCAGATTCCTGGGTGCACCCTTCTATCATTGTTCAGTTGTGTATGTTTCCCTCGAGCATACATCATTATATCATTTGATCCGCCAAATGATTATCTCCTTGTTCACATAATTGTGGAAATCCATCTTTTTGGAATTCTCGATGAATGGTCGCTGAGTCCATCATCCACATCCTCATCTTCTCCTTGGTTAATGATGAACTATTGTTTCGAAACTTGCTTCTATAGTTCATTTCCCGAGAATCTTACAATGTCATCCTGTCAATTGTGTTACACCTTTTCTTCTCAGACATCCTGAGTCTGACATATCCTAACACCAATCAGATCTGAATCTCGGTTCGATATGATGGTTGGGATATATTTCCAAGAGTTATAACAATGGTCTTTATGTGACCGGTAAGGTGATGTCATGCGTAGCGCACCGGGCCGGAGGACCCATTGTTATAGTTTTCCTTTTTAGCAAGGTTAATCATTCTTCCATGAGGAAATCGTAAGACTTATTCTATATGTTGTTCTTGATGAATCATTTGTGTATCCAAGTTCGATCTTTGTTTGAAGACCAAGTCAATGCTATCTCGAAGCATGTCTGTGGCACTCCGATTTTCAACAAGGACGTTTGAAGCCCAATACTAAATGTTTCTTGCTCAGTTATCCAAACACCGCTGTATGGGCAATGTCATGAAATTTCTCTCCCCTTACCTAAAGGGTTTTCTGCTTTCTATCATGTCATGGATATCATGCTCTCCTCGTCCTTGGGAAAGAAATACCCGTGGAATATGTGTTTAAACACATTTCCCTTTCCATTGTTCTGTTTAACCTAATGATCACGTTTTCCTTTTTCATTGGTTTGTTTGACCTCTCTTGTGATCTATATAATCTAAGCAGTAGTTTTCTCCTACTCAGGTAAACACCTCGGTGTACAATTCTGTCAGTAAGACCCTGTTACTATTGTTGAAAACTTTCTGGTAACCGCCGATGGACGAGAACTCTACCTATTGGTCCGCCTCGTTCAACGAGCAGGAAAATGGTTCTCTTCGTCCCTCGCCCTTGGTACCGATGTTGTTGCCGACATAACCGACAGACTATCCTCTGACATGCCTTGCTTTCATGATCGTGCAATACGTCACCGCCCTTCCTGCTTTTAACCCACATGGTGGGCCCATAACCCAAAGTTCCACAGGATCGAAACCTGACTCTCCTATACACCCTGTTGCCAAAGTTATTCCTAGAGCTTAACTTCGTATGTAATTTGCGAGCCACCTTCCTAGTGATCAATTCTGGTATCGGACACAACACTTATTCCCGTTGCTCTGAACCCCATTCACACTCTGTTTCAGGCAATGAACGATTGCCTATCCGCTTGAAACTTCTTATTGCACCGTCTTACTTTGCTCTCGATGTGTTTCATTTGTTCAACTCGAGAGATACTCGTATGTTCATACTTGGGTAACCCCTAGAAGATTTTCCCTTGTAACATCCTATCGTTGTAGAGCTGCCCCTTACCTATTCGTAAGTACGATGGAGATCCCGAAGAAAGGATGAAAAATTGATCATGGTGACTTGAAGCAGTGAAATGAAGACTTCAACGAAAGGGATCAACCTCTTCGAAAGGGCAGCCAAGACCGAGGAGACTCGTTAGGTTTTTCGCTACCAGCACCTTCGCCCCATACTCCACCGCTTAAATCTCGGGACGAGATTTCTTGTAGTGGAGGAGAATTGTGACGCCCGGGGTAATTAAGCTACAGTGACCCTCTGCTAATGATGCCACGTCACCTCGTTTATAGTTGCTAATCTCGAGTTAGTTCGAAACCGATTCAAATTCAAATTCAAAAAAATAGGCAACCAATAAAAGTTTTCAAATATTAAAACTAAAATGTTCGGAGTGAACCAAATATTGCATAGATAATTATGGGGGAAAAACCACACATGCATAAA
Organism: Triticum urartu; assembly: GCF_003073215.2. NCBI lineage: Eukaryota > Viridiplantae > Streptophyta > Magnoliopsida > Poales > Poaceae > Triticum > Triticum urartu. The sequence continues at coordinate 285,220,917 of NC_053027.1, read as the reverse complement.
ATGTTTAAATAATATGAGATGGGTAAAACAGCAGCAAAACAATTATTTTAAATGCTTTTAAATACTAAACAAATGTTAATCTAGTTTATATAATCACCAAACTTTTTGGAGTAGGTGGCCTATGTTGTTATGCTAATTTAGGAGTAGGAGTTATATTTTTGTAAAGCTATTTCGCTAACTAAAATAAATAAAATAGAAAAGGGAAAATAATAAAAACAGAAGAAAACAAAAGAAATTAAAAGCCCCCCCCCTCACTGGGCCTCGGCCCAGCTGGCCATCCAACTGGGCCAACCCACCTAGCCCAGCCGGCCCACCCCCGGCTATAACCCCCCCCCCACTACCAGAAACCCTAACCCCATTCCCCCACTCTCCCCACGATTCCCTCCCCCCCACGAAAATATCCCCCTCTCCCCCGACTAGATCGGGATCGAGGGAGGAGGACCTCCCCGCCGCCCGGAGCCACCCCTCCGTCGCTGCCGTCCTCCTCATCTCCGCCTCGCCATTCGCCGCCCTCCGCCTCAACCTCCCCTGCGCGTCTCCCTCGCCCCTCCCCGATCTAGATCGAGGGAGACGGCGCCTCGGCCCCGCCGCCTCACCCCTGCGCCCGATGCAAGCCGGCGTCGGCGCCGCCCCTCCCGGACTCCTCGCCCCTCCTCTCCCTCGCGCGGCGCCCAGCTGAAGCCGCGGCCTCGCCTCGTCGTCGACCCGACGCCATTCGCCGTCGCTGCCACCTCGCCCCCGTCGTCGATCTACCTCGTCGGACCACCCCGAGCCCGCTGTCTGTCCCTACAGCATCGCTGTGAGCTCCGCCACCCCCCTGTGCCTTCCCGAGCTCGGATACGAGCTCCTGCATGTCCTCCCCACCACCCGTAACTCCGGCCACCGCTCCCCTCACCGCCTCCGCCGCGCTTGTCGCCGTCCCCTGCCCGGCGCCACTCCGGCCGCCCCACGGCCCGTCGCGTCGCTGCTCCGGCCGCGGCCACGAGCCATGCGCCGACGCCCACGCCTTCCCGGTCCGGCGCCGTGGACGCTGCCGCGCCGCCGGCCACGCCCTGCCGTGGCCCGCCTCCCCTCTCGCCTGCAGCCGACGCCCAGCCCGCCTCGCCGGCGCTGGCGCGCGCGCCTGCGGCGGCCGCCCGGGTTCGCCCGTTAACGGGTGGCGCCCGCGGCCTGCACCCAGCGCCCGCAAGGCCCCCTGGCCGTATGACGAACGGGGCCCCCGCCCAGAACAAAAAAAAGATTTAAAAAAAGAGAGAGGATTTTTTTTAAAAAAAATAATAATTATTAAAAATAAATAAACTTAATTAATTAATTGATTAATTAAATTAATTAAGTTAATTAATCCTAGTTAATTAATCTAATTAATCTGTTAGTTTAATTGAACAGTAGTTTGATTAGCCTAATCCCTAATTAACTAAAACAGTCAATGACACGGGGGTCCCACCCCTGTTGACCAGTCAAACGTTGACTGGTCAGCTGGGTCCCCCTGGCCCACTTGTCAGCCTCTGTGTACATTCTGTGTACACAGGGCTGGGTACCCATAGCATTTTGTCTATTAATTTTGAATTAGTAATAATTTCAGAAAATGAATAAAACTTTGAAAAATCATATAAAATAATCTGTAACTCGGATGGAGAAACTTTGTACATGAAAGTTGCTCAGAACGATGAGACGAATTCGGATACGCAGCCCGTTCATCCGCCATGCATCCCTAGCATCGCGAACACGCAACTTTCCCCCTCCGGTTCGTCTGTCCGAAAACGCGAAACACCGGGGATAATTTCCCGGATGTTTCCCCCCTTCACCGGTACCACCTCGTACCGCGTTAGGGCACACCTAGCATCATGCTTTGTCATGTCATGCATCGTCATGCATTTGTTTGCATTATATTTATTGTTTCTTCCCCCTCTTCTCTCGCTAGACACCGAGACCGACGCTGCTGCTACCCAGTACGACTACGGAGTTGACGACCCCTCTCTCTTGTCTGAGCAACCAGGCAAGCCCCCCCTTTTGATCACCAGATATCGCCTACTCTTCTCTATACTGCTTGCATTAGAGTAGTGTAGCATGTTACCGCTTTCCGTTATTCCTATCCTGATGCATAGCCTGTCCTTGCTACTACTGTTGTTACCATTACCTGCTATCCTACTGCTTAGTATAGGATGCTAGTGTTCCATCAGTGGCCCTACACTCTTGTCCGTCTGCCATGCTATACTACTGGGCCGTGATCACTTCGGGAGGTGATCACGGGCATATACGATTTACTTTACACAGTTACATTACCTGTGATACTGTTCGAAGATGGGGGCTGAAGGGGCAGGTGGCTCCATCCCGGTAGAGGTGGGCCTGGGTTCCCGACGGCCCCCGACTATTACTTTGAGGCGGAGCGACAGGGCAGGTTGAGACCACCTAGGAGAGAGGTGGCCCTGGCCCTGGTCGGCGTTCGCGGATACTTAACACGCTTAACGAGATCTGGGTATTTGATCTGAGTCTGGCCATTTGGTCTATACGCACTAACCATCTACGCGGGAGTAGTTATGGGTATCCCGGCGTCGTGGTATCAGCCGAAGCCTTCGTGACGTCAGCAACGGAGCGGCGCGCGCCGGATTGGACTGGAACGCCACTAGGCTAGGTCTGCTTCCGGCCGCCCACGCAACGTGCAGGTGTGCTAAGGGCGATGGGCCCAGACCCCTGGGCGCTTAGGTTTAGACCGGCGTGCTGACCTCTCTGTTGGTCTAGGTGGGGCTGCAACGTGTTGATCTTCCGAGGCCGGGCATGACCCAGGAAAGTGTGTCCGGCCAAATGGGATCGAGCGTGTTGGGGTATGTGGTGCACGCCTGCAGGGAAGTTAATCTATTCGAATAGCCGTGATCTTCGGTAACAGGACGACTTGGAGTTGTACCTTGACCTTATGACAACTAGAAGCAGATACTTAATAAAACACACCCTTCCAAGTGCCAGATACAACCGGTGATCGCTCTCTCACAGGGCGACGAGGGGAGGATCATCGGTTAGGATTATGCTATGCGATGCTACTTGGAGGACTTCAGTCTACTCTCTTCTACATGTTGCAAGACGGAGGCTGCCAGAAGCGTAGTCTTCGAAAGGATTAGTTATCCCCCTCTTATTCTGGCATTCTGCAGTTCAGTCCACATATGATACCCTTACTTCATTTGATACCCATGCATATGTAGTGTAGCTCCTTGCTTGCGAGTACTTTGGATGAGTACTCACGGTTGCTTTCTCCCCCTTTTCCCCCTTTCCTTTCATTCTGGTTGTCGCAACCAGATGCTGGAGTCCAGGAGCCAGACGCCACCGTCGACGACGACTCCTACTACACCGGAGGTGCCTACTACTACGTGCTGCCCACTGACGACGACCAGGAGTAGTTTAGGAGGATCCCAGGCAGGAGGCCTGCGCCTCTTTCGGTCTGTATCCCAGTTTGTGCTAGCCTTCTTAAGGCAAACTTGTTTAACTTATGTCTGTACTCAGATATTGTTGCTTTCGCTGACTCGTTTATGATCGAGCTCTTGTATTCGAGCCCTCGAGGCCCCTGGCTTGTAATATGATGCTTGTATGACTTATTTTATTTGTAGAGTTGTGTTGTGATATCTACCCGTGAGTCTTTGATCTTGATCATACACATTTGCGTGCATGATTAGTGTACGGTCAAATCGGGGGCGTCACATACCTGCCCCTTTGGATGCAACGACCAAGAAACGTTTGCACATTTAGCTCTGAAGTGCATCAGGATGAAACATATATGGGGCCTTATAGGCATAAGGCTAGATGATGTGAAAGAATCGGCTGGCATTTTTAACACGGGTGACAAGCTTCTCTGTGAGACAAAAACAGCGAACCATATACTCTCTGGTCCATTTGGCTTGCAAGGAATCGAAAGGTCTCTGATGACATTAATATACCTCCAGTCATGAAACAATGTGTGAATTTGGTCAAAATATGGGCGCACAGAGCAGGAAAAGATGAAAGGCTCTCTATTAATTTGGCAAAACTGAACTCCCCCTCTCTCCCTATTGCATCAACCACTCCGGATGCACTCGCTGTGCTCTGGTTTGTAAAACTCTCATTCACAAGCGTTAAGCGTGTGCGCTTTTAGATGTAATAATCTAAAGGTAGGGGCCCTGATTTGCTCAACAAAACAAAAGAAGTAAGGTCGAATTGACAACCCCAACAACTGCAGCTCCCAGATCATACCGCTAAAAAAAATCTAATACCGGTGGCTCTTTAGTTAGACAAAACCTATTTCCAGGAAGGGGGCAGTGAGAGAACCAACCTGGAGAGGATCTGGGTGTCGAGATCCCTGCGGATGTTGAAGGTCGATCCGTAGATGGCCTCGGTCCCAAACTTCTTCTTATCCCAGAACTTGGCCTCCTACACGCGCGCGCACCAAAAAAAAGAAAAAAAAACTCCGATTCAGCACGCGCTAGGGTTTGGGGGAATGAACGGGGGCGGATCGAGGAGGGTTTACCTTGATGGTGGCTTGGACGGGGTGCGCCAGCGCGAGGTCGCCATGGACGCTGTCGTTGACGCCAAAGCGGAGGACGTCGTGGGTCTCGCCGAGCTCCTTCTTCGTCATCAAACCGCCGCCGCTCGCCATCGCCGCTACTAAGCCTTTTTTCCTCTCTCTGTTCTCTCTGTTGTCTTGGGGTCGTGTGCCGCTATGCTCAACGCCATCAGGGGGGAGGCGCTCGATCCCCGCGTGCCCGACCGACCCTGCCGCCTGGCGAACCACCACCAGACCGCCGCCTACCGGTCCCTCGCCCCTTCTGCCCCGAGGTCGCCTCCCATGGAGTCGTCGTCACTCCTGACGTGCTTCAGCCGGCGGCACTCCAAGACCGCCTCTAGGACCAGGATCCACTGGACGCCCTCTGCCCCGAGGTCGCCTCCAATGGATGCGCCGTCATCTTCCCTCGCAGACGCGCCGCTGCTCTCTGCTCCTCTCGTGCTCCGACCACCGCAAGCTGCCGCCCCTGGCGGTCGTCCGCATACCGTCTCAGCCCGCCGCTACCGCCGCTTGCTGCCTAGATCGCCAACCTCCTCGCATATCTCCTCTGCCTACGCAGCACCCGAGCCAAATTAGTACCACCTTGTTTATATTACGATTTTGTCCATACAAATTATAAAAGCGTATTATAACATGAGAAAAAAGCGTATTGTGACGGTGAACCCACGGAGTCAATCCGTACTTTATTATTAGGGATAGATAGGAAGAGATACACGGGTACATGGATACACATGTATGGGTTATACTAAACCATACCCGTACCCACCAAATCCGATGGGTTCCAAAATTTTCTATTTATATACCCATAGGGTTTTTTAGACCCATACCCTTGACCTAATAGGGTTTTTACCCGCGTTCTTTCAAAAAAAATTGTACCCATTGATATCCCTAATCCCCTTGCGTCAAACTAGGCCTTACGCTGGACTGCTGGAGCCGCCGATGCGTTATTTTCGGCAGGCCTCATCAGCCCACGAGACCCGCGTCCGTCCGATAAAACCCTAGCCTCCTCTGCCTTCACTGGCCTCTCATCGTCATCCTATAACGCACCGCACCGCACGCACACCAACAGCCAGAGCGCGCCGCAGAACACCCGACGACATGGCCGTCGCCTCCGCCTGGGCCAAGCCCGGCTCATGGGCCCTCGCCGCCGAGGAGCAGGACGACCTCCCCCCGCCGCCGCCCCCCGTCCCAGCCTCCGACTTCCCCGACCTCGCCACCGCCGCCACCACCAAGGTCCCCAAGAAGAAGAAGGTCCAGCCAGTCTCCCTCGCCTCGTTCAACAGCGCCAAGTTCGTCCCCTCCTCCTCCCGTGGGCCCACCCCGGACATGCTGCTAAGCCTCCCCACCGGCCCCCGCGAGCGCACTGAGGAGGAGCTCGGCGGGGCACGCTGGGGCAACGTGTCTCGCGGCTCTGACGAGCCGCGACGTGGCGGATCTGGCACGGAGGACTACGGCCCGTCCCGCGCCGACGAAGCGGATGATTGGGGTGTGAAGAAGCCGATGGAGAGGAGGGAGCGGATGGGAGGGTTTGGTGGTGATTCGATTTCGTCGCGTGCTGATGACGTGAACGACTGGGTGTCCACCAAGAAGACGGCGCCCTCTCTGCCCATGGAGCGGAGGGAGCGTAGCAGCGCGTTTGGTAGCGAGTCGCAGGGACGCGCTGACGATTCCACGAGCTGGGTCTCCAACAAGAGCTACTCTGCTCCCCCGCTCGCACCTTCGGATGGCCGAAGGGGTGGGTCAGTTTGGGGTTTCAATAGGGATGGTTGTCCAGATGCTGATTCTTGGGCAAGGAAGAGAGAGGAGGTAAGCAGTGGTGGTGGTAGTAGCAGTGCCCGTCCGCGTCTTGTTTTGCAGAAGCGAACTTTACCGGTTGCCGTTGTAACTGACGGGGAGAAGGATGAGGGTGTAGAGGAAGATAAAGGAGAGTTTCAGCCCAAAAGCTGGTCTTGCAACCCATTTGGGGCTGCACGCCCACGTGAGGAAGTGCTTGCTGCAAAGGTGGAGAACTTGACGAAGGAGGTGTATGAACGGGAGGAGAAGCTAGTGATTCAACCAAAAGTCAGATCTTGGAATCCGTTTGGGGCAGCCCGCCCACGGGAGGAAGTGCTTGCTGGGAAGGGGGAAGATTGGAGGAAGATTGATGAGAAGCTTGAGGCCCTGAAGGTGCGTGAAGCACCACCTGAGGTTAGGTCCTCTGGGAGGAGGGGTTCCCCAGTCCAAGGCGAGGAGAACGAGAACGGCGAAGTGCTGGAGAGGAGTACTGACAGAGTGTGGAAGAAACCTACTGCAGTTGAGGCTGAAGTACTATCTGAACAAGGGTCTGATAACTGATTTCATCCCTCTAAACATTGATTAAATTGCCTTTCCATGGTTGATCATGTCATGTTCTAGTGTTTAGTTTTTTGTTATGGGAATTTTATGTTCTATTCCTGAATTGATTGGTCCTGTTATTGCACTTTATTTTCTAGAGGTGTACGCTAAAAAAACAAATGCTGCTATTTGCTGCCTATTCATCAGCTTGTAAGGTGCCCATGATAGCAACATGATGTGCGTGGTTCATTTGAACATCATGATAGGTTGATTTTTTTCCTTAAAATGAGAAATGTTTAGAGTAATGCTGTGGTACAGAGTATCAGTACCTTCCTATATCCCTGCCCAGAAATAGTTCCTTGGCCTAAATCACAAAATTGCAGATGTTTTTTCTTCCCTTGGCCTAAATCACAAAATTGCAGATGTTTTTTCTTCTGCATGTCTTTAGCTTGACACATGTTGTGACACAATTGTGTATAATCAGTCTGAAATCTATGTTGTGATCATGTGATGCAAATTTATTTTGTAGTTAAAATATGCTTCTATGGTAGCATTGGTTGAACTAGAAGTGTCCCTGTTTTCATTTGCTTTTGCTGCACTAACATACACACCTTTTGTCATTGATTGATCCCTCCATATATAAACTACTGAAAAAAAATAATGTTCAGGAAATCATTAACTGGTAACTTCTTGGTAAGCTGGAGAGTAGGGGATTAGTAGGCGAATCGGCCAATTCTTCGGCTGATAAATCTGTTAATCTTGGTGACCAACCGAGCAGGGATTAATCGGCAGATATTTTTAACAGTAAGTCCAAATCATTGAATCATGATTAACGCATGGGCCTTTGAAATTCAGCCTCTTGCCAAAGACAAATAAGTATCATTTGGCATCGCCAATTTGATAACAAGACAGAAGGCTATCTAATAATATTTAGCATTCTATTTTTTAGCAACCCTGTGTTGTTTGAGCTTAAGAGTTGTAGGTGTTGGCATCTGCCAATTCAGTTATAGTATCATGGAATCAAACCAACTGTGAAAAGCTGTGGAAATTCTTCAATTATATACTGGCCCTTCAGTATAAATATGCCATAATAAAGTTACCCATTTTCAACTAAACTTCATATCTCAAGGAAATGTCTAGGTAGTATCATTAAAGGTGCTATATACGACCATTCTAATTCTCGGACAGCATGCATGGCACGAATAGCGGGTCAGAATAATGCTTGTGGTTTTTGTTGCTAAGACAATCTTGCTGATGGAACTTTTTCAAGATAATTGTCTACAGTTATTTCTCCAACATGTACTCTTCTCCTGGAGTACAGTGCACTGGCATGGTTCTTGCAACTAGCTGTCACTACAGGGCATATACCCTGTATAGTTTAAACGGAATAATGATTGGTATCCTTAATTCTAGCAGCATATGCTGGCTGTGTTTTGTTAGAACAAATACACCCAATCTGCAAAAAAGAGGGAAAACAAATGTACCCAATTTAGGCCAAACTTGCATTTCTCAGGACTTGGAAGTGTCTAGATAGTACTACCTCTGTCCCAATGTATAAGACGTTTTTGCAGTTCAAAATATACTAGCACTCCAATGCTCGGGCGGCATGCATGGCATCATTGTGGACCAGAATAACACTTTTGAGTTCTGTTGCTAAGAAAATCATGGTTACGAAACTGTACAAAATCAATGTGTACAGTTATTTTCCCCAACATGTTCTTGCAGTGCACTGACACAGTTCTCGCAACTAGCTGTCACTACTGGGCATGTATCCTGTATCCTTGTTCTAAACGGATTTATGCTAGCTATGTCATTGTCTGGCTTGGTATCTTCAGAATTATTCGAGCGATGTGTTTGTTTGCCTCTCCAGGAGACTTCCTTGCTGTTCCAGTCAACCAATTACACAATCCACCTAGCCCTCCTTTGGTCGCTTGTTGGAGGTGACTGCTATTTCGTGTGCTTTTATTTAGTACGTATAAATAGAGATGACATGGTCAATTTGAACACCTGTCAATGCAGTGGTCATTGGTTAAATGATCGCATCCACTGTTTTGATCATTGTAGTTAACATTTATGACAACTGTGTATATTAGGGGATGTGATGGTAAAGATAACTTATGACAAGATCTGGCCAGTTCAGCATGCTTGGCTTATGGCTATACTATGATAACTCACTAGAAAGAATTTTCAAGCGATGTTAAGCTTGTCACCTCAGATATAGTATATACCAATCTTGTCTGAACTATAATTCAACAACAGTCCTGTTGGCATGGGTTATGATTATTTATTTATTTTTTTGAGAAAAAAGAGAAGATTAATCTTTGATATGCTATTGTATAGTGTAAAGTTGTTTACATTGCAATACCTTGTTAGTTTGTTGGTTATGTTGAGCCTGGTTTCTTGGTTATGTTAAGCTTTATCAGTATAATTTTCTTGTTTTATGGGATTGGGATGTATGAACGCATAGATTAAAATCGCGGGCGAAGGTGAATCGCAGCTGAGATTTTTGCTGAGACGGTTAACGAAGGAATGGCACAATCGCCCGCGATAGCGCCGCGATCTCCGGCGATTTACCGAGCCATGCAAATCGCGGGCAGATTTCGCCCGCGATTTAAATCTTTGTATGAACGTCCTAGGCTGTGAATGGACAAATGTGCTCACGTCTCTTCTGATCACTTCGGCCATCTCCAATGGGATGCTTAAGGTTGTTGCTAGGGGAAATAATCCCCGTAGTTTTGCTAGTGTAGAATTTATTTCCACCCTAAACCTGGCGTTCAATTTTGTGCCTGGCGCCTGTCTGTTTCTTGTGTATTTTATGCATTGGGTTCTATATAAGTAATGTATTTAATTAGTTATAAGGATTTTTTTTCATCCCAACGTTGTGGCTGCCACACCAGCAGTTTGCCTATGCTAACGTGCTTAGCATTGTAAATGCGAGTGCATCTAAATTAGCGTACGTCCATTGGAGATGGCCTTCATAGCTTACTAATCTCCTGTAATATGTTATTTCTGAACGGAGGGAGTATGTTATAAGGTGACGGTGATGTTATTTTCTTCCGTTTGAGATCTTGTTACAGCTTCATTCGAATAGCAAGCATCGTTAGCATCTTATGACGGTCTTCTATTTTTGTGCCAGTATTTTGTCTCTAATGGATGAAAGATTGGTTTTGCAAATGCAGATCAGAGGTTACAGGAGCTGCACCTGCAAATTAATGTATGGCCTCACATGTTATGGAGACGCTTCACAATTCGAGTCTACTTAATATATTAACTAGCCTTATTATTTTACACGCAAAAAAAAACTAGCCTTATTATTTTTGTAGTCATGTGCGGCAAGAGTTGTAACAAGAGTTATCTGTTTATTTTCTCATCACTGTTTGGGCACATGATAATCGTCACATGGTGTAGATTTTTGGTATGGACATTGTGTTTGTGGGACGTTGTTCATGACAGCGCTTGAGGGGCCTCACAATTTTGTTACTGTGCATTTTGGGTGGTAGCATATTTGAGAGAGAATTCTTTATTTGGCCTTTCTTAAAATCCCCTTCCCTTTTTGTCCCATTCTTAAAATTCCCTTCCCTTTTTGGCCCAAAACAATTTGTTCTTCCTATTTTGACACTCAAAACTTTATTTTGTTCCCTCGGTGACATTTCAGTCTATTTTTATCACTTACGGTGTTCAGTGTGAGGTAAATAGACCATTTTGCCTCTAGTGCACTATGTGACTGTCCTGAACTAAAATTTTTTGGCGGGCCCTTTTTTTTCTTAGCTAAATAGATCTGTGCGTACAAAAGCAGTAGAAACATGTGCAGTACTTGTATGATGGGTGTCGGTCCAAATGTTTTGAAGCATCGATAGTAATCCAGGTTTATCATGCGTATTCATATACGATAACAATACAATGGAGAAATATTCAATTGTGATGGGAGCGAGACACAATGGTGCTCAATATCGGCATGAAACTGCTCCCACCGTTTTGAAATATATGGCGTTGAAGAGAACATTTCGAGGCCCTGTTTTGAAATGAAGGAATTTACAACGCTACCCCTGTTTTGAATCGCTATCCCCATCGTCGCCTTCCCCCTTTGCTCCTAGGATTTCAAATCGCTTCTCCTCGGCACTCCCAGGCGTCCATCCTCCGTCGCTCCCAGGCCCCAGGCGAATCCATCTTCTAGGTCCAAGGCGCTCATCCTTCACGCATCCATCATCCATGCGCTCCCAGGTCCCTGCTTCTCCTCGTCGCTCATCACAAGCACCAGCCCCGGGGCGCAGCAGTTTGATCCACGACCATCTCCTGGGTGTGGTCCCTTTGGGCATGATCTGCTCCTGGAGTACTCCATGGCTGTTGCTCCTTCTCCTGCAAATCAATTGATCACTTGAGTAATTGAGAAGACCAGAAGCAGTAATCGAGTAGCAGCAGCAGTAGCATCAATTTGACTCAAACTGTTTCATAGCAGCAGCAATTTGACATACTCCATCAGCAGTAATTGAGTACATTAGCAGAAACAATAATTGAGTACATCAGCAGAAACAGTAATGCAGTAGTAGCAGCATACAACAACAACAGTTTGACATAGCAGCAACAGTTCATCAACGACAGTTTTACATAACAAACAGTTAAGAGAAGAGAATGAATGTTTGAGTTAACTGAAAAGGTTGCAGTTAATTTTAGTGAAAATGTGTATGGAAGAGGGTGTGTACTAAAGACAGCACACACACACACACACACACAGAGAGAGAGAGAGAGTTTAAATGAAGCAGGATGAGAAGAGAAGAGAAATTTTAATTATTGCTAGTGCTCAACAGCTACTCCAACAAAGAAATGAAGATAAGAGAAGCTCTAGAGGAGAAGAGAAGAGAAACTTTACTGAAATTCTTTGTACTCCTCAACAACTACTGCTAGAGTACTCCATAGCTCCAGGAAAGAGAGTACTCCATATATTAGGCCAAAATTCTTTGTACTCCCAACATATTACTCCACCATACTGTACTCCCAAAATTTTTGTACCTCGACTACTGTATTCAGAGAAGAGAAGAGCTAGCTCAACTACATAAATTACTGGAATACTCCCCTTGTAAGCAGAGAAAAGAAGAGAAGATATACTGCTACTGTTAATGGTGTACTCCTCTAGAGCTGCACTGCTACTGTTAAGAAGAGAAGAGAAGAGAAGAGAAGAGAAGAGAAGAGAAGAGAAAGAGAAGAGAAGCTGCACTACATCAATTTTTGAATAACTACTACACAAGATCAGCTACTGCTCTGAAAAATCACTACATCAGATCAAACTTCTGCACCAGATCAAGCTACTGCACCAGATCACCTTTTCTGAATAACTACTCCATTAGCAGAAACAAGATAGTCCAAAATTAACAGTGCTCTGAATACTGTAATTAACCGTACACCTTCTCTGTTAGTACACCAGATCAGCTAATCCATTAACAGTAGCTTCATGTGCAAAATTAACACCTTCTCTGAATATTTATTGCAAGGAGTACTATACTTAACAAAACTATAGCAACGCTGTAATAATTACTGCAAGGAATACTGCACTTAAATCTTCAGATGGAGTATGTTGAAGAAACTCTCTTCCTCCACTAACCACTGTCTTTTTGGAGTACTCTAACTACTCCAAGATGATACCGCAAGTCTCCAAGAAGCTACTCCAAGATGCTCCGAGATACTGCAAGTACTGAGTCTATAGAAGAGAGGCCCTACCATGCGTGGAGTCTACAAAATAGTCATATTACTTTCTCTAATTCGCTACGGTTTAGGAGCACTTTCAAACTTATCTCGACCACATGATCAATGTTAGCGAGTTGCATGAATGAGGCGAGTGGACTGCATTTAAAATTACATTTCTTTGCATCAACTTTTTTTTACCTTGCACCAACATTCTTTGAGTAATTTAAAGAACAAATGAACCTCACAAAACATAAAACAAAGTACTATGATGCTCATGGACACAATACATCCATCTTTTCTTTTGCACAGCCACACACACATACATACACACAAAATCAGCAGTAGCCAGTTCAAGAAAAAATAGTAGAACAGGAGCGTTGCATACTGCATGCACCCACACGCCGCACTTCCCATGCCCGTGGACCATGGTGCACTGCTTGACCATCTGCCGAACTGCATATGCCCATTCCAAATCAGCAACAATTTAGAACTTCTCGGAAACTGAACATGGGAAGTGCAAAACTTTTAAAAAATGAAAATCAACCAACGCATAGTACAAGTGAACCACATCCAAAAAGAAAGTATTCTCCTCGTGTTTTCCATAAACAGAAGTGAACCACCAAATTTTTGTAACAAACGAGAGCTAACAGTGGACTTCATGGTACACGCAAACTACATGAATGCAGTGCGGCTCGCTGTGGACTGCAAGGTTGCGACGTCGACTCCCCCTGATGAGAGAACCTTCTCTGTCCCTCCAGCAAACTGCATATGGCAGCATGGCCAACTATAGTGGGGGGCTACTTAACTACACGGGTGGTGCTGCCGCACTTCCTGCCGGAGAACTACATGCGGGGGCCTCTGCCCCTCAGCGAAATGAACGCGGGTGCTGCTGCGCGCCGGCAAACTGCACGTGAGGACCCATGTAGGTAGCCGTGGGAGCCCATCACAGGTCGCCGTCATGGCCAAAGAGGAGGGAGGGATGTGGATGCAACAGCTTGGTGACGATGGAGAAACACTGAGGGGAGCAGGTGAGATCGAGGGCAGAAAGGTCCAGGGAGTCACCGGGACTGTGCTGTGGGCCTACGGCGGCCGGATCCGTCACGTGGGCTGCACGGTGGGGCTGGATCCATTGCCTGGGTGGCGCGGGAGGCGCGCGGTGCCGGGAGCCGTCGTTGAGGTAGTTCGCCGTCGGCAGAGGAGGATCCTGCTAGATCCATCGATGGGCAAGTGCTGGGTATGCATATCCAGTGGTGGCAGGGAGGCCGGGGACCCTGATGGCCATGCCCTGGATGGATGACGAGTGGCTGATCAGATCGGTTCACTGGATCCAGAGCTGCGAGACACGAGGGAGCTCCGGAATGAGGTTCAGCGGGGCTCCGGTGGCCGGCGGGGAGCTAGAGGTAGTGGTTCTGGAGGTGGATGGAGCAAGGCGGGGCAGGGGCCATGGAGGCCGACATCGAGGGGAGGAGCCGTGGGAGGCTGGGCGAGGAATGAGGCTCCGATCTAGGGTGGGGTTAGGAGTGGTCGGGCAGCATGGCGGAGGACGAGAAGGTGAGGGGTGGCACAACTGTCAGTGGTGGAGACGGCTACAGCCGCGGTGGAGGATGAGAAGGCGGACATCGTCTGTGCGTGCTCGGGTAAGGGAGGCCACCTTACCATGCTCCAAGGGTGGCTTTCGGGGTTACGATCCTGATAATGAGTAATAGGGGTACGAATAAGGGGCAGAACCTAGCTACGGCGCAGATGTAACACCGTGTGTTCAACTATTTCAGGCATCTCTCGGCGGAGGTAACAGCCCTATGTCTCGTGCCCTGAGGCTTGCCTTGATTTGATGTATATGGTTACAAGGATTGCTCGTGCCCGGCTATGGAGGGGGGTGCGGCTTATATAGACTGCGCCGCAGCCCCATGTCTCCCACGTCGCCGAGGCATTTAATGACACTGGATGTGTTAGGATCAAGCGAAGGGAGAAGTCGATCGAATATCTCTCACTGGCAATATAGTCTAGTACAAGCTTCGATTACAAGAATGGATCGATCTAAGACGCACTAGGGTTCGTGCCGCCGCCGGGTTCCTGATCCACTGGATAAGGGGAAAAGCGAGGCAGCGGTGGCTTAAGTAGTGGGAGTAGTTGGACCGGGTTGGTTGTGCCATTCTGGGCTGAAGTAGCATGGGTTGCTTCGCCGGGCGCTACTGGGCCGAGCCCGCGCCTCGTTGGCAGGTGGGGCCGAGCCGTCAGGGAAGTTAACATCCCCTCCTCCTTGAGACGAGGCTTGCCCCCAAGCCTCCGCGTGAGGAAAGCGAGCTTGAAGTGCCTGCTTGTCTTCCCAGGTTGTGTCGAGTGCTGCGCCCACTGACCATTGGACTTGGACTTGCTCGATCATGATCTCATTCTTCTTGCGCCATCTTGTTTGGAGAATCTTGATCGGGATCGCCGTGTCGCCTGCTTCTGAAGGTAGAGTTGTGGATGTTGTTTTGCCTGGGAGTAGCGCTTGCCGAAGTTGCAAAACATGGAATACTGGATGCATCGTTGCTTGAGGGGGAAGTTGCAGTTTGTAGGCGACCTCATTGACCTTGTCGATGATCTTGAACGGACCGTGGTACTTGTAGCTGAGCTTGTGGTTTGCTCGAGGAGCCACTGAGGTTTGGATGTAAGGCTGCAGTTTGAGGAAGACTTAATCGCCGACCTGAAACTGACGGAATGAGCGCTTCTTGTTCGCTTGTTCTTGCATGATCTGGCGTGCGCGATGGAGTTGTTGTTGGATGAGATCTTGCATAACTGCCCGTTCCTCGAGCCAGGTTTGCAGCGCTGGTACCGTCGACGATGTTGATGCAGTGATCCCCCAGTGCCTTGGTTCTCTCCCAAACATGGCCTTGAATGGTGTCATCCCGATGGCGGAGTGATGCGATGAGTTGTACCAGAACTGCGCCAGAGGCACCCAGAAACTCCATCGCTTCGGACACGCTTGTACGAAGCAGCGCAGATAAGTCTCGATGCACTGGTTCACCCTTTCGGTTTGGCCGTCAGTCTACGGGTGGTTCGCCGTGCTCATGCGCAATTCTGTACCTGCATACTTGAATAGTTCTTGCCAAAAGTGGCTGGTGAAAACTGGGTCGCTGTCAGATACGATAGCCCCGGGAAAACCGTGCAGCTTGTAGAGTTGTTGCATGTAGAGGATAGCCACTTTCGATGTTTTATAGGGGTGAGCCAGAGGAAGGAAGTGAGCACACCGAGTTCTCTTGTCGACCACCACAAGCAAGCAATTGTGTTGCCCCGATTGCGGCAATCCATCCACGAAGTCCATGGTGATGAGATCCCACGACTCCTTGGGGATTGACAATGGCATTAACAACCCTGGTGAAGCTGTGCGGTCTGGTTTGGCCTGCTGACAAACCTGGCAACACCGCACATACTGTTGCACATCCGCCTTCATTTTGGGCCAGGAAAACAACCTGCGGATGCGGCGATAGATCACTGGGAAGCCGGAGTGTCCACCCATTGGGCTATCGTGGAAAGCTGCGATGATGCGCTGTTGCATAGCTGTGGTTCCCCCCAGCCAGATGCGGCCACGAAAGCGGAGCAGTCCGTTCTGTAGTTGGAATTGTCCTTTTGGATCCTCTCGAACAGCCAGCTGCTCCAGGAGTTTTTGCACCCGAGGGTTGGTGTTGTAGCTGTTGATAATATCTTCGAGCCATGCTGGTTGGCACACACTGATGGTGTGCAGTACTTCAGTTGTTTTTGCTCTGGACAAGGCATCCGCTGCCGTGTTCTCGGATCCCTTTTTGTACTTGATGATGTATCGGAGCCCCAGCAGTTTAGTGAAAGCCCGTTGCTGCCATGGTGTCGAAAGCCGCTGCTCCGTCAGGTGCGTCAAGCTGCGCTGATCAGTAAGGATGGTGAATTCAGCATGTTGGAGGTAGGGACGCCACTGGTCTACGGCCACAATAACTGCCAAGTATTCCTTCTCATAGGTCGAGAGTCCTTGGTATCGAGGGCTCAAGGCTTTGCTCATGTAAGAAATTGGATGACCATCCTGCTGCAGTATCGCTCCGATCCCTTTGTCACATGCGTCAGTCTCGATCACGAATGGCTTGGCGAAGTTGGGCAGCGCCAGAACTGGGGCTTCGATCAGATGTTGTTTGAGTAGCTGGAATGATGTATCTGTGCCCGGTGTCCAGACGAACGGCGTCCCTTTCTTCAGAAGGTTGAACAGTGGACGAGCTATGATCCCAAAATTCCTGACGAATCTTCGATAGTACCCAGCGAGCCCCAAGAAGTTGCGGACTGCTTTGACATCAGTTGGAGTCGTCCAGTTGGATACTGCCTGTATCTTGGTTGGTTCCGTGGATACCCCTTGATCGCTGATGACGTGTCCCAGGTATGATAGGCTGTGCTGGCCGAACTCGCACTTGGACATCTTCACGTGCCATTGGTCTCGGCGCAAAAGTTGCAGCACTTGTCGCAGGTGATTGATGTGGTCTCATAGAGTCTTGCTGAACACGAGGATGTCATCGAAGAAGAGGAGCACGCACTTGCGGTCGACTAGTTTGAGGGTGGTCGTCAGAGCTCCGTTGAACGTGGCCGGTCCACCCGCTAACCCGAAAGAAACCACCAGGAACTCGTAGTGGCCTAAATGCGTCTAGAACACGGTCTTGTACTCCTCGCCTTCTGCCAAGCGAATCTAGTGATAGCCCGAGCGTAGATCCAGCTTGAAGAACCAGGCTGCACCATGCAGCTCATCCAGCAACTCTTCGATGATAGGCACGGGGTACTTGGTGATGTAAGTGATGGCGTTGAGGTGTCTGTAGTCGATACAGAGCCTCCATGTCCCGTCCTTCTTCTTGACGAGGATAGCTGGAGAACAGAAGGGGTTGCTGCTTTTATGGATAATGCCCTGGCGGAGAAGCTCTTCCACTTGTGCATCGATCTCCTTCTTGTGCTCTGGCTTGTGTCGGTAGGGTCGAATGTTCACCGGATGGGCTCCTGGTATAAGCGGAATCTTGTGATCGCAGTCGCGGCAGGGTGGCAACCCTTCTGGTTCTTTGAACACATCCGCGAATTCCTCCAGGACAGCTTGAATCTCTAGCGAAGTGGTGTTGTTGCTACCCTCGCTGGTCGTCGCGTAGATCAACGCCATATGCGTGATGGCATCCGTGTTGCACAGTTGCTGAAGTTGGAGAGCGTTGATGACGGTGCAAGTTGAGGAAGTAGCTTCGTGCCCTGGGAGACGAATTGCCCCCGCGGTCGACGGGGGACTGTGCTCCTCGAGCCAGTCCATGCCCAAGATTGCGTCGTACGTCCCGAGCACCAGCACCTTCATATTCGTCGTGAACTGGTGGCCCTGAGTGCACCATTGGCACTGTGGCACACTAGAAGAGCAGGCAAGCAGTCCCCCATCGACCATGCGCACCTGGTACGTGCGTGGGAGAGGTTGGACTCCCTGGATGGACGCCGCTAGGAATTCGTTGATGAAGGACGTGGTGCTGCCGGAGTCCACTAGCATCAGCACTTCACGCCCTTGGATCCACGCGCGTAACTGGAACGCCTTGCTCGATACGCCCCCCGTCAGGGCCGGTTTGGAGATGGCCATGACTACTTCATCTTGAGCATTTTCTAGTTGCGTTGGTGCTGCTGTTGCGTCGATGCCGAAGAGTTCCAGAAGTTCTTCGACGACATGGAGTTGGACCGACGTCGGGCAGGTGTGGTCGGGTCCCCATCGCTCGCCGCACTTAAAGCACAGGCCCCACGCTCCGCGGTGGTCGCGTGGAGCCTTGAGCTTGGATGAGTCGGCTCGTGCGGCGTCTGTGGCGCAGCGATCCGTGGCTGGAGCTGGTGGTGTCGCGCGCGCCGGTGGAGGAGGCAGAGGAAGCGGCACGTTGAGCCTCGGCGACGCGTCGGGCGGTCGCGTAGGCGTGGGGCGCTGCACCTCCGCACGCGCGTTGTAGGCCACCTCCTCCTGGAGCAGCGCTGTTGGTGTCAAAACCGGCGGATCTCGGGTAGGGGGTCCCGAACTGTGCGTCTAGGCGGATGGTAACAAGAGGCAGGGGACACAATGTTTTACCCAGGTTCGGGCCCTCTTGATGGAGGTAAAACCCTACGTCCTGCTTGATTAATATTGATGATATGGGTAGTACAAGAGTAGATCTACCACGAGATCAAGGAGGCTAAACCCTAGAAGCTAGCTTATGGTATGATTGTTGTTCCTACGGACTAAAACCCTCCGGTTTATATAGACACCGGAGAGGGCTAGGGTTACACAGAGTCGGTTACAATGGTAGGAGATCTACATATCCGTATCGCCATGCTTGCCTTCCACGCCAAGGAAAGTCCCTTCCGGACACGGAACGAAGTCTTCAATCTTGTATCTTCATAGTCCAGGAGTCCGGCCGAAGGTATAGTCCGGCTATCCGGACACCCCCTAATCCAGGACTCCCTTAGTAGCCCCTGAACCAGGCTTCAATGACAACGAGTCCGGTGCGCAGATTGTCTTCGACATTGCAAGGCGGGTTCCTCCTCCAAGTACTTCATAGAAGATTTCGAACACAAAGGCAGTGTCCGGCTCTGCAAAATAAGTTTCCACATATTGCCATAGAGAGAATAATATTTACACAAATCTAATCTGCTGATGTATTCCGTAGCGTGACATCACACCACGGCCAAGTCTTTATTCGAATCATTTTACTGTCCGACCTCAGCGCGTTTAGCGAGGCGGTTTCCTTGGCACGTCTTGTCAAAGCAGAGATCGTGTCCCCTTATTCCGAGATTCTCATCAATACGGGCATGGGTAACCCAACTGTACCCGTTGGTATGTTTTCTCGATCAAAGGCGAGTCCCAAATGGTCACGGGGAGGGCCCTTGGTATTCAACCTCTTATAAAGAGACCAAGGCCTTACTCCTTTCTTTCAATCTCAAACGAGTTCGCCCTTCGCCTCGAGTTCCAACACCCAAGGCTCCAGATTTCAGGCGCTTCGGACCTTCGACAATGTCCGGTTCCGACCTTCGAGGCCGATGGATTCCCTCCTCCGTCACGGAGGAGGACGTGCTGAAGTTGAGAGAGGCCAGGTTCTTGACCGGCGAAATCTCGCATAGGCTGCCTGCTAAAGGGCAGGTCATTCCCACTCCCAAGCCTGGTGAGAGTGTGGTGTTCCTGTCTCACTTCCTTCGGGGACTAGGCTTCCCGACGGATCCCTTCGTGAGGGGGCTCATGTTTTATTATGGGCTGGAATTTCACGACTTAGCTCCGGAGTCCATCCTCCATATTTCCTCATTCATCGTCGTGTGTGAAGCCTTCCTCCATATTACTCCTCACTTCAGACTATGGCTCAAGACCTTCAAAGTAGAGCCGAAGATGATCGAGGGACGGCACGCGGAGTGCGGAGGTGCTTTTATAAGCAAGAATGTTGGTGCTCCATGGCCCGAGGGCTCTTTTCAAGAGGAGTCCAGCTTATGGCAACGAGAGTGGTTTTATATCATGGCTCCCAGGAGCACCAAGTGGGTGGCGCTGCCTGCTTTCCGCTCGGGTCCCCCACCACGGCTGGCGTCATGGGTCAATAAGGGGCTGGACTGGGGGTCGGCAAAGGACGTGCCCCTGTTACAGGGCCGCATCCAATATCTCCTAGAAAGAGACATCGGTCTGGTCGTGGTGACGCATGTTATGTTAATTCGCCGAGTTCTGCCCTGCAAACGTCGCCCCCTCCGCCTGTGGGAGTTCAACCCGGAGGGACCACGAGTTCTCCAACATTTTCTTGGCATGACACCCATGGAGATGTACAAATTGTTCTTCGGACCACAAGTAGTGTGTCCGGATTCTACGGAGGACGCAGGTCTGAGCTGCAATCGTCCGGATACTCAAGTAAGTAGCCTTGTGCCCGGACTCGCTATCCGTATATTTATCATAAAATTGCCCCTAAAAGAGTTGTCCTTTAAACAGGAGTGGATAGCGAAAGCAAAGCTAATCAGGTGTCCGGCCCCCCTCCCCGAGACTGCGCTGGGTCCCGTGCTAGTCAGGATGTTGGAGGTTGTGCCTTCAAAGGAAAGGGAGGGAGGGGACAAGGAAGCTACAGCCTCCTTGAAGGAGGTTGTCCGGAAGGGAGGAATCGAAAATTCCTCTCCTCAGGGGAAGAAGAGGACCGCCTCTGAAGACCCGGAGACCATGGCCTCAAAGCGGGGGAAGAAATCTTCGCCAGAGGGTCCTGTGCTGGGGGATACTTCGGCCGAATTATGCCCTCAAGGGGATCAGCCCTCCACCGAGCCGTAAGTAGAGAGGAGTTTTCTTTTTAAGAAACGAGAGAAATCCTTTCTTTATATCTGAGAAAAGTAATCAAAAATTTACCTTGTAGCTCGGACCTTAGCCTTTCTCAGCAGAGCTCGTCTTCGGGGGATCTTCTTCCAGAGATGATGGAGAGCGGAACGCCTCCCCCTGCCGTACCGCCTTGCGAGGCGGGCGACCCTGAGGTATCGTCGCAGAGGGTTTCTCCGAATCCGGTAGGGCCAGAAGGTAGTCATGTGCCCCCCCCCCAAAGCCCTCCGCGTCCGGCCTTCGAAAAGGGCCATCAGACGAGTCCGGCGCCGTCTGGTGCACGGTCGGAGGAGATGAAGGATCTGATAGGGCGAGCATCTATCTCAGAGGAGCACCGTGCATTGATGGGTACGGTGATTGAGAGGATTTCATCCGTGGAGAGCAGATTGCACGAGGCTGTCAGGAGTTTACTGACAGGTTTTGAGGTACGTGAAATAGTGTACCCTTTTTGGACAGTTGCGCATAAATAAGATGTGCCCTGTGTAGATAGTAGCCCCTGAGACTCTGTGCGTTGTCAAAAGTGACGGCGTGCAGAGGATCATAATCCCAGGTCTAATATGCCGCCTTCATACGTAGGTGGCGAAGTGTCCGGTGTCAAGCCGGACTGATGAATTTGCCGAGCTAAAGCGGCAACTTGACATGGCAGGTGCCGACATCGCGCTTGTCAACAAGCGGCTTGACGAAGCCCAAGGTATGTAATTCCTCCGGCGGCACCTGGTAAGAGGAGCTTTATGCCAGTATCTTACAATGTGTGCGCTTGATGCAGATGGTGCTGCTGCCATGGAGAATCTTCGGGCGAAACTTGCCCGAGCCAAGGAGCAAGCCAGGAAAAGTGATGCGGCTGCCGGAAAGGCAATTGAAGAGCTGAAAGCCGAACAGGCTGCTCACTGCCGAAGCAAGAAGGAAATGGCCGAGATGGCCGTGTAGCTGAAGAACGCTGCTGACCGTTGCAAGCTTCTTGAAAAAGAAGATAGGGTGGAACAGACGGACCTGGAGAAGGCCGTTTCCGATGCCAAGGATGCTCGCTCTGCAATGAGAGCTATGAAGGAGGAGTTGCGTCAGGCCGGAGAGATCATGGCTGGAAAGCCCTTTATGCTGCGGAGGAAGTTCTGTGATCCTAAACATGCTCCGTTAGACCGGATGTGGAGTACATCGGACACCTATCTGGATTTGGCAGCAAGTGCCGTGGATGCGGCCGAACACTTCCGAGATCAAGAAGATCGCGAAGTGGAAAAGCTCTTTTGGTCGCAGTTCCACAATCCGGAGCATCCACTGTCATTAGCCGATCGTTTGGCCGAATGGGTCAAGCTAAATGGGTTGTCCGGACTTGCCATGAAGTATGTCATGAGTCATCTGTGGCCAGAGAGGCCAGAGCCGAAAAGTTATTTCAACTTGGTGCAGCAGTTCCCTGGTGTGGCGCCGCATATCAATGCGATGAAGAGGTCAGCATGCATAGAGGGTGCGCGGATGGCTCTTGCCCGTGTGAAAACATACTGGGCGGAAATGGAGGCCACCGCTGTTGCATCCCCAGACTCGGATGGAAGCCGAGTACCTGCCGAGCACTATTTTCAGGAAGTTCTGCAAGGCGCTCGTTTAATAGAGACGCAGTGCTCGAAGGATACTATATTCGAATAGCATATATTATTGTAAAACAATATTTTGATAAATTGTAGAAGCTTTTTATACTTGTGCCTGCAAGTATTATAATACCTCCTGTGCGGCCGTTTAACATATATGTATATATAATCTGAAAGATGGCAGTCGTCGGCTTCAGCCCCCACGCACATAATGCGGGGGTGTTCGCAGAAGGCGCATTTTCACACTTGATCCAACATCTTGGTCCTACAAAGGAGATGATAGCGCAACGAACTAGGCAATCGGACTATGATGCTTTATCACTTTCACTTAGCCATAGGAGTTTGACAGTGAGGCTACTTATATAGCCCCTGGTGGCGCCTGCGCTCGCCCGAACTCGGGGCGCGTATGTGCCTGGCCGGGAAGCGGCCCTTCGTTAATGCGGAGGAATCCTAAAGATTCCAGTAAGTCATCGAGTGGTTGACCAGTCTCACGCTATATCATGACAGTCAGTTTTCGGCTTTCTCTACTCAGGTGCTCGCCTGGCCGAACCGAGGCACAATCGCAGTAGTTCTCCTGGTGCCGCCTTAGCCGATAGAGCGGAACGTAAGGTGGCAAAACACAGGAGCTGGGCAAACCCAACATTTGACCAAAGACATGATTCGGAGCTGATGCATATAAGGCCAAACTCGCGACGCCGAACACTCCCTAAGGTATTCGGTCTTTATGAGGGCGGGCGGGATAACGCCCTTAGTAATAAGCCCCTAGTGTCCAGGTACGCGCAAAACTCTGACGTGGCCACATGCCAAAACGCCAGCCTCCTCCTTGGTTATACCAAGAAACCAGGGGATATGTATCAACAAGAGACAGTAAAAAAGGTTTACGCAGGGTCTTAATCTGAAAATAATCCTTGTAACGGGTCCCTGCTGCACGTCTGCGCCTGTGTCTCCGTTGTGCCGTATCCTAGACGGGCGTAGCACGGTGTTCATCTGTAAAAGAGAGGAACTTAGTTTAGGAAAGATCGTGCCGAACATGAGTTATACTAAATAAATGAAGTATAAATCGAAATGGGTAAAATTGAGCTTTATTATCTCTTGTTTTATATGCGCGGAGCCCCTAGTACAGGGGTATACGGCTATTAAGCCTTTATCAATTGTATGTTTATGCCAGACTCGTCTAGCCGTGTCCGTGGTCTTGACGACCTGTTTAGGTGCTTTGGCTGGTGAAGCCGCTTTATTGTGGGGCTGTCAAGGCAGCCGCACTGTCTTCCGCGCGGGAGGAACACTCAATGTTTTCCCTTTAATGAGATGATGCCTCGTGGACCGGGCATCTTAAGCGTAAGAGATGCATAATGCGGTATTGCGTTAAAGCGGGCGAAAGCTTCGCGTCCCAGCAGTGCTTGATAGCTACTTGAGAATGGGGCGATGTGGAAAGTTAGCTGTTCACGACGGAAGTTATCGGGGGAGCCGAACATAACTTCTAGTCGGAGAGAACCCATGCAACGGGCGTCCGGGCCTGGCGTTACCCCTTGAAAGGAGGTTTTGCTATGGAGAATTTTTGTTGGGTCTATCCCCATGTTGCGGATTGTGTCCTGGTATAACAGGTTTAGACCACTGTCGCCGTCCATCAGGACATTTGTAAAGTGGAGTCCGCCGATTATTGGATCTAATACCAAGGCAGTCCAGCCTGCGTTCCGGATACTTCTAGAGTAATCCTGATGGTCGAAGGTGATCGGTTTTAACAACCATTGGCGAGACTCCTTTGGGATAGGCCGTATGGCGCGTATCTCTGTTGGCGCCATTCTGTTCGTCACGTGAAGTAAGTTTACTGTTTTGACTTCTTGTGGGAAATCCTTTTGTTTCCTGGTGCTCTGCTTGTGGGGTTCGTCGTCGTCCTCACTTGGTGTGTCGAGCCCCTTGTGTTCGGCGTTGAGTTTGCCGGATTGCTTGAAAACCCAACAATCTCTGTGGGTATGGTTCGCAGGCTTCCCGGGAGTACTGTGTATTTGACATATCTTGTCCAAGATTTTGTTTAAGTTGGATAGCTCGTCCCTGTTATCCTTGAGGGGCGGCTTTCTCTGATTCTGCCGCGAGCTTTTGAATCCGACGTTGACCGTCGTGCTCTTTGGGTTGTTTCTCTTATTCCGGCGCTGGTCCTTGTTGCGTCGGGGTTTTCCGTTTCCATCCCTAACTTCAGATGTACTTGGGTCGCTGGTGCTACATCTTGCCAACCAGCTATCCTCTCATGCGCAAAAGTGGGTCATGAGGCTTGTTAATGCGGCCATTGTTCTTGGCTTTTCTTGGCCGAGGTGTCTGGCGAACCATTCGTCTCGAATGTTATGCTTAAAAGCTGCTAGGGCTTCGGCGTCCGGACAGTCGACTATCTGATTCTTTTTAGTAAGAAATTTGTTCCAGAATTTCCGGGCTGACTCTCCGGGGTGTTGAGTTATGTGACTGAGATCGTCTGCATCCAGAGGGCGGACATAGGTCCCTTGAAAATTTGCCCGAAAAGCATCCTCAAGCTCTTCCCAACTTCCAATGGTGTTTTCGGGAAGGCTTTTGAGCCAATGCCGGGCTGGCCCTTTAAGCTTGAGGGGTAAGTATTTTATGGCGTGGAGGTCATCTCCTCTGGCCATGTGTATGTGGAGGATATAATCCTCGATCCAGACCCCAGGGTCTGTTGTTCCGTCCTATGCCTCTATGTTTACGGGCTTGAATCCCGCTGGAAATTCATGGTCCAGCACCTCATCGGTGAAACATAGGGGGTGTGCGGCACCCCTGTATTTGGGTGTGCCATGATGTTCGGATATTTGTTGTGTTGCATTGCTTACTAGAGCTTGCTTTCTTGGCCCGTAGATAGATCTGGCTGGGCCATCTTTTTGATGCGGATCCTTTGGTGGATCGCGTGCCGGCTTGTGTGCGTCGCCGCTTGCCGCTCCATGCTGGCCATGCGCTCGTCTATCCGACCGGGTGGCTTTCCTATTTTTTGACTGTGGGGGCTCTAAGGCCTCCTCGTCAAATTCAGGCA
This sequence comes from Triticum urartu, assembly GCF_003073215.2. Classification (NCBI taxonomy): domain Eukaryota; kingdom Viridiplantae; phylum Streptophyta; class Magnoliopsida; order Poales; family Poaceae; genus Triticum; species Triticum urartu. The sequence goes on along the minus strand of NC_053027.1, from coordinate 285,195,499 downwards.
GTAACTTTCGCTTTGGATAGCTTTTTGTGCGGCGACTGCCGCCATATTTGTCTGCGGTGTTGCGTACTTTGCTCCATCTGATTCTGAGTGCATCTTCCGCAGTTTTGAGCTTCCGCTTCTGCTTTTTCAGGCTACGCGCAGTAGCGACGAGCGCTTCGTGGAGGTTCTTCTGCTCCATGAGCCTATCCGGCGTAAGGTCGTCCGGACAGTTGTTTTTGCCGGGGACGGGGTGTTCGGTTTGTTTATCCAAGTTGCCCTGTTTGTACGGTTGCTCAAAGGCATGTTCGTCGTCTGCCGGCTCGTCCTGCTCTATGGCTGGGTCTGTATGGCTGCTGTCTCTATTGAGGCGGGGCTTGGAGCAGCGCTTACGTCGCCGCTTTGATTGCTTTTCGAGTGAACGATCCCTCGTTGCATCCCTGTGTTCCTCGTCGTCGCTTCCTTTGGGTGTGTCCACCATGTATACATCATGAGATGAGGTGGTTGTCCAGTGCCTTATAGGTGTCGGTTCATGTTCATCTCCTACATCATCGTCCATACCGTCGATGTCTTCGGAGTCGAAGTCGAGCACGTCGTTTAAATTATCGACAGTGGCTACGAAGTGGGTGGTGGGTGGGCTTTGAATTTCTTCATCATCCGCATCCCAACCTTGTTGACCATAGTCCGGCCAGGGCTCTCCTAATAAAGAGAGAGACTTTAGTGAATTCAGAATATCGCTGAAGGGCGAGTGCTGAAAGATGTCCGCGGCGGTGAACTCCATGATCGGCGCCCAATCGGGTTCGATTGGTAGGGGCGCGGAGGGCTCGGAGTCTGGAGAGGAGTACGGCTCCTTGGAGTCACGGGCTTCGCAGAGAATAGGGCTAGTGTTCGGCTCGATTGCCGTAGAGATTGCAGCCCCCGAGGCGGTGTCCAACCACCCATCCTCGATTAGCGCAATTGACTCCGAATTAAGGGTCGGAGCTGATGCGGGTGCGGCCTCCAGGGCACTGTTCGGCGGCAGAGCTAGATCATGCCCATCGTGACAGTGCGGCGCGGTCGGCTGCGGCTCGAATCCGTCGAAGATCAAGTCTCCGCGGAGGTCCGCTGTGTAGTTTAAACTTTCAAATCTGACCTGACGGCCAGGGGCGTAGCTTTCGATCTGCTCCAGATGGCCAAGCGAATTGGCCCGCAGTGCAAAGCCGCCAAATACGAAGATCTGTCCGGGGAGAAAAGTCTCACCCTGGATCGCATCGTCGTTGATGATCGGAGGAGCCATCGGGCCTAAAAGTGACGACACAGAGGAACTCTCAATGAAAGCACCAATGTCGGTGTCAAAACCGGCGGATCTCGGGTAGGGGGTCCCGAACTGTGCGTCTAGGCGGATGGTAACAGGAGGCAGGGGACACAATGTTTTACCCAGGTTCGGGCCCTCTTGATGGAGGTAAAACCCTACGTCCTGCTTGATTAATATTGATGATATGGGTAGTACAAGAGTAGATCTACCACGAGATCAAGGAGGCTAAACCCTAGAAGCTAGCCTATGGTATGATTGTTGTTCCTACGGACTAAAACCCTCTGGTTTATATAGACACCGGAGAGGGCTAGGTTACACACAGTCAGTTACAATGGTAGGAGATCTACATATTCGTATCGCCAAGCTTGCCTTCCACGCAAAGGAAAGTCCCTTCCGGAAACGGGACGAAGTCTTCAATCTTGTATCTTCATAGTCCAGGAGTCCGGCCGAAGGTATAGTCCGGCTATCCGGACACCCCCTAATCCAGGACTCCCTCAGTAGCGCCAAGGCACAGGCCGTGTCCAGGTCGGGTGGTCGCTGGACCATGACCACCGCTCGGATGTCCGCCCGCAATCCTTCCACAAAACTGTAACGCCCCGAGACCGATGTGCCAGGTGTCTCCAGTTATTCGCTGTTGTTGCCTTGTCATTGCTTGCGTGTCATGCATTGCATATCATGTCATCATGTGCATTTCATTTGCATACATGTTCTTCTCATGCATCCGAGCATTTTCCCCGTTGTCCGTTTTGCATTCCGGCGTTCCTATCTCCTCCGGTGGTCCTTTCTACCTTCTTTTCATGTGTGGGGGTTAAACATTTCCGGATTGGACCGAGACTTGCCAAGTGGCCTTGGTTTACTACCGGTAGACCGCCTGTCAAGTTTCGTACCATTTGGACTTCGTTTGATGCTCCAACGGTTAACCGAGGGACCGAGAAGGCCTCGTGTGTGTTGCAGCCCAACACCCCTCCAAAGTGGCCCAAAACCCACCTAAACCTCCTCCATCATCTCGGTCGTTCGATCACGATCGCGTGGCCAAAAACCGCACCTCATTTGAACACTCCTAACTCCCTCTACCTATATATATGTGGCTCTCTCTGAAAATTCCGCGCAAATCAAACCCCCCCTAACTTCCCTCCGCGCCGCCGGACATGTCCGTCCGCGCCGGACGCGTCCACCGGCCACCTCACTCCGCCCAATAGCATCGCGACACGTCACCGCCGCCGCCACCTTCAGCCACTCAGCGCGCGCCACCTCATCCCAGCCACCTCCTCTCTCTCCTCCCCACCGCGCCGGCCCGCGGGGCCCACGGTAGGCCCGCCCGAGCTCGGATCCGGTCGTCGTCGCCCGACCGCGCGCCCCCGCGCCTCCGCCCGCCGCCCATCGCCGGCGAGCCCCGCCACGGCCGCGCCGAGCCGCACCGCTTCCCCTGCCGCGGCAGCGCTCGTCGTCGGCGCCGCCCATCGCCGCTCGACGCCGCCTCCGCCGCATGGCCTGCCCCGCCGCCTCGGGAGTCCGCGCCGCGCCGCGGCAGCGCCCGTCGCCGCCTCCAAGCTCCCTGGCGAGCTTCGCTAGTCGACGCGCCGCCTCGCTTTTCTCCGCCGCCATCTGTGCTCGGCCGCCGCCCTTCTCCTCGTGCGCCGGCGCCGACCTTCACCGCAGCGCCGTCCGGCCATCGCCTCGTCTCCCTCCGGCCCCGTCGCCTCGTCCCGCGTCGCCGGAGTTCACTCGCCGGACTTCTCACACCTCGCCGGAGCTCCACGTTCGCCGGATCTGGGAGAGGTGGACCAGATCCACCGGTTCGCGAACCAAACGCCTCCCCTCGTCCCAATCCGCTCCGTCCTGGATATCCCCGTCCGCCGTTGACTTTTCCGGAGGTATAATTCCACTAAGTCCCCGAGTTTTCCAGATTTAAATGCCCTTGTTCATCATGCCATAACTCATCACCCGTAACTCCGATTTGCGTGTATAGCATATCAAAATGTTTGTCTCAGAGAGCACATCATTTCATCTCATTGCGTCATTTTCATTTGAGTTCATCTTGATGCCCGAAATGCTGTTGGAAGAGTGCTATTTGAGTTAATTGTCAGATCTGCTGCTCCAAATAGCTATTTGTCATTTTTGCCATGATTGAGGTGTGCATGATATACTCCCGAGCTCTACATGAGTTTTATTATATGCTTTGCCATCTTTCCAGCGGTGCCATCCATGTATTTTTGTGATGTGTGTGGTGACTAGCACAAGCGTGCAAAGTAGTGCATTCGTTAATGCTGATTTCAGGGACTTAGAATTTCAATAAGACCTTGATCTGTTTTTATCAATATGCCATATGTTCATGTTGTTTCCTAGTGATCCGTGCCTCTTCTGAGGATGATCAGTAAGGATGATTTGTTAATCTTGTAGTGTTCTATCCATCCATGTCTTTGTTTGCAATTATGGAGCGCCCTAGCTTGAGTCAATCAAGCTCTACTTTTTCTATTTCGTGAATCTGGGCAGATTGTCTACTTGTTAGCGATTTTGCCGAGGATGTTGTAGTTGATCCGTGCATGCTATGTTATTGTTCTTGCCATGTCTAGCTTGCATTATGTGTATTCTTGATGGGTGTATGCTTAGTTTGTCATGCATTGCTCTGTAGTGAGTGCATCAAGCTCGTAAACATGCCTACTCGCTATCTGATTTGCATGTTCCAGTTTTTCTCTAAGTCTGAGATCTGTTTATGTTTTTGCCATGTTCACATGCTTGCAATGATATTTTCTGATCCCTTTTGGCTCAAGGTCACTAAGGAACTTTTGTTAAGCTCTTTGAGTAGCTCCATGCCATGCCTTGCTTTGCCATGTTAAGTTCCTGTAACATATAGTTTTCATGCTCCATAGTGTGCTACCTGATCTGAAATTCCAGGCTTGTGTTAATTTCACTAAGTCTGAAACCTGTTTACCAATTGCACTTTTGCCATGCTTGTTTAAACCTGTTAATGGACGAATTGGCTGTAGCTCAGTGTTCATATTTTGTCAAGCATTATGAGTGGATCCCTGCCATGTATTTTGTTGCCATGTTTGAGTGCTGTAGCATCATTATCTTGATGCATTTAGATGGCTACTTGCTGTTTATCGCAGACCGGTGCCATATTTGTTTTTGCTTGCCATTTCCAAACCGTGCGTCCAATTCCGATGATCTTTATATCGATTTCAACCGGAATCACCTCACCTTTCCAGTGGCACTCTTGAATTTCCAAGTTGAGGCCAGGTTCATTCATTCCCTTGCAAATCATGCATATGCATCGCATACCGCATCCCGCATATCATACCGTGTCCATGTGTTGGTTGTTCACTATGTTGTGTGCTTCTTTCCGGTGTTTGCTTCTCCGGGTTGGTTCTGTTAACGTCGCGTTTGTGAGGACCCGTTCGTCTACGTCCGCTTGTCTTCTTCATGGACTCGTTCTTCTTCCTTGCGGGATTTTAGGCAAGATGACCATACCCTCGAAATCACTTCTATCTTTGCTTGCTAGTTGCTCGCTCTTTTGCTATGCCTATGCTGCGATACCTACCACTTTCTTATCGTGCCTCCCATATTGTTGAACCAATCCTCTAACCCACCTTGTCCTAGCAAACCGTTATTTGGCTATGTTACCGCTTTGTTCAGCCCCTCTTATAGCGTTGTTAGTTGCAGGTGAAGATTGAAGTTTGTTCCTTGTTGGAACATGTTACTTGTTGGGATATCACAATATATCTTATTTAATTAATGCATCTATATACTTGGTAAAGGGTGGAAGGCTCGGCCTTATGCCTGGTGTTTTGTTCCACTCTTGCCGCCCTAGTTTCCGTCATATCGGTGTTATGTTCCCGGATTTTGCGTTCCTTACGCGGTTGGGTAATAATGAGAACCCCTTGACGGTTCGCCTTGAATAAAACTCCTCCAGCAATGCCCAACCTTGGTTTTACCATTTGCACTAACAACCTACCACCTTCCCTTGGGTTCTGCAGACTCAAGGGTCATCTTTATTTTAACCCCCCCCCCCCGGGCCAGTGCTCCTCTGAGTGTTGGTCCAAACTAGAGTCTTGTGCAGCGCCCCCTCGGGGAAACTTGAGGTTTGGTTTTAGTTGTATGGAGAGCTCATCTGAGTGTGCCCTGAGAACGAGATATGTGCAGCTCCTATCGGGATTTGTCGGCACATTCGGGCGGTGTTGCTGGTTTAGTTTTACCTTGTCGAAATGTCTTGTAACCGGGATTCCGAGTCTGATCGGGTCTTCCCGCTAGAAGGAATATCCTTCGTTGACCGTGAGAGCTTGTGATGGGCTAAGTTGGGACACCCCTGCAGGGATTTGAACTTTCGAAAGCCGTGCCCGTGGTTATGGGCAGATGGGAATTTGATAATGTCGGGTTGTAGAAAACCTAAAGTTGACCTTAATTAAAATGCATCAACCGCGTGTGTTACCGTGATGGTCTCTTTCCGGCGGAGTCCAGGAAGTGAACACGGTGTTGGAGTAATGTTTGACGTAGGTTGTTCTAGGATCACTTCTTGATCATAGTTTCTTGACCGTGCTTTTCCTTCTCTTCTCGCTCTCTTTTGCGTATGTTAGCCACCATATATGCTAGTCGCTTGCTGCAGCTCCACGTCATACCTTTACCTTACCCATAAGCTTAAATAATCTTGATCGCGAGGGTGCGAGATTGCTGAGTCGCTGTGACTCACAGATACTTCCAAAACCAGCTTGCAGGTGTCGATGAGTCCGTGCAGATGACGCATCCAAGCTCAAGGAGGAGCTCGATGAAGATCTTGTCCTTTGTGTTGCTTCATTCTAGTTGATCAGTAGTGGAGCCCAGTTGGGGTTGATCGGGGACCTTGTCGCAGTTGGGGTTCTTCTTTTATTTTGGTTCCGTAGTCAGACCTTTGATTGTATCTGGTTGATGTAATGCTTTATTCATGTAATTGTGTGAAGTGGCGATTGTATGCCAACTATGTATCTCTTTCCCTTATGTATTACATAGGTTGTGTGAAGATTACCTCACTTGCGACATTGCTTTCAATGCGGTTATGCCTCTAAGTCGTGCTTCGACACGTGGGAGATATAGCCGCATCGAGGGTGTTACAAAAACGTGTGAGAAAATAAAATGGGTGAATAGTGTCTGAATAAGAGCTCAAATGATTAATGATCAATTCAAAGCGCTCAATAAAATTAGCTATGGGGGATGTCTGTTTAATGGTGTAAAATTGATGAATGAGCAGCTGATGTCGATCGTGACCAAATCGTGTAGTTAACAGGGCAGAGAAGGATTCCCAATCGAAGCTATTGAGCTTCTTTTGGACTGACTATAACCAAATGGCCGCAGCCCCCGAGAAGTTGAGTGCGGCCATGGGAACCCAGAAGGTTATGTAAATGCCAAACATGGAAAAATACTGCTCGCACATCGTTTTCCACATGTTCTGGTTCTCGCCCATGAATTGGGGAAATGAAACGGAAGGGTGGGCTTGTCCCAAGCCCGCAAGCATCTGACTAGCATGCGCAAAAGGAGAAGATAAGATTTTGATCTGATCGTTGGCCGGGAGGGGCGGCGGGGTCTGGAACGACACCTCCGGCCTCCCTCGATGCAGGTTGAAGTCGTCGTGGTCCTTAGACCATTGAGGGGTGTCCTCATCGCCTCCCGCCAGGCCCAAGTTGTCGGAGGGCAGCACGGGCGGTGGCGCCATAGTGTGAAGGGTTGGCGCGCCCCCGTTGGTGTCGGTGGTGGGAGGCAGGCGCGCCTGTTGGAGGACGGTGACTGCGCCGCCCAGATCAGAGACACGACGCTCTAGATCCGGCCGCCACGCTACGAGATCGTCGAGGCGGGCGGTGACCACGGTGAGGGCCGCGGTGTTGGCCTCCATCGTCGCTGTGAGCTTGTCGAGGTAGGCCTTTGCGGCTGGATCCATGGCTTCAACAATGAAATGACCTTGGCAGATCCCTCGAGTTTCGATGAGGTGAGCCAGATCGGGCGAAGGGGTGGTGGTGTTCTGGCGATTGATACCAGATGTTAGGATCAAGCAAAGGGAGAAGTCGATCGAATATCTCTCACTGGCAATATAGTCTAGTACAAGCTTCGATTACAAGAATGGATCGATCTAAGACGAACTAGGGTTCGTGCCGCCGCCGGGTTCCTGATCCACTAGATAAGGGGAAAAGCGAGGCAACGGTGGCTCAAGTAGTGGGAGTAGTTGGACCGGGTTGGTTGTGCCATTCTGGGCCGAAGTAGCGTGGGTTGCTTCGCAGGGCGCGGCTGGGCCGAGCCCGCGCCTCGTTGGCAGGTGGGGCTGAGCCGTCAGGGGAGTTAATAGGATGCATTAGTTATAGGTGTGATGAGCCTCTACTACAGAAGTTACAGGTAACGACAGCCTTGACTCTTGTTAAAGGATGGCTTAGGATTCCTCGACCATTGCAGCTCCCATGACTCCTTCTTGTCTCCTTGCTCCGAGTGGTAATTCATTAGCCTAGTGGCGTGTGGTCGTCCGAGTGCCTTCGAGCTGTCCGAATGGACTTCCTAATGTATGCATCCAAATGCTGGCATGGTCCAGGGACCTACCCATTGTGGTGATGGGCACCATGTGCGTCCCGAATGATGGGTCCTTGACCCTACCTGTAATAGGTAACCTCATCATTAGCCCCCAAATCGGCTGGGGTTTCGTAGGACAAACAAGTCGATCCTTCAGTTGAGTCTGAGTGCTACGGGAGCATTCAGAATATGTTTCTGAGACGTGGCTCGTTGTTCCTTAGACGAAAACACGACAGATTCTAGACTACAGTTTTACCTAGGTGACCAGGTGTTGTTTATCGCCGAGAAAACCTCAATGGCATTCGCTTGTTTCTCGAAGGAGATAGACTAGGGGCCCGAGTGAGCACTACAAGAAATATGTCAACTTATGACCTTCTGTCAGTGACCCTCAAAGAATTGGTCATAAATTTATGACCATTTTATACCAATTGGTCAAAAACTGTTCAGGGGGCTCCAAACCCTAAACCATTGCGACCATTTTGGTCAGAAAGGTCGTAATTTCCTTACACGAAATGGTCACAAAGCAAGCAGTGCTAGTCCGCTGCCTTATTTCTAGTTGTTAATGACCAATATAGATGGTCATAGCCTTGTAGATTGTGGTGGGTTGTGATGACTAGGCGCCATCTCATCAGTTTTGCCTATGTGTCATGTCCATGTGGCAGTTTTTGCCCTAGGTTGTGAAGCAACCTATATTTCTATCATTCCCAAAATTCCCAAAAAAATCTCATAAATTCTTTGGGGCATATCTTCATCAAATATGTAAAAATCCTTCCTTGCCTAGTTCAAAACTAATTCAACAATATTCATTTTCCTATTCTGTTCACAATAACACTTTATGAAGGAAGTGCTATTTATATATTCTTGATTGCCCTCGGAATTTTTGGGCACTCTTTCCTATCCAAATCATTACCGCATGACAAAATTCAGCTCCATTTTCCTAGCAAATCTTCCTCGGCAAATTTCCAAAGTTTTTGTCCACCTAGAAGCATTGTGAAGGAAGTACCTTTTTTATATCTCTAAATGACATGAAATTTATACAGTTCCTTCATATGCCCAAATTATCACCCTCCTCCAAATTGCAGCTTAGTCAAATCATCTATGTGAGCCCAGGTTCAATTTATATTTTATGGCCAAATTGGCACTTTGCAAAGCAAGTGTTATATAGACCCCTCCTATTACCCTCAAACTTTTCGGGCACTCTTCCATACCCAAATAATTGCCACATGATAATATTAAGCTCAATTTTCCTAGTAAATCTTTCTCAGGAAATTTCCAAAGTTTCTACCTTGAGAGAAGCTTTGTGAAGTAAGTACCAGCTAGGCTTACCCAAATGATCTGAAAATTTACCAGCGCATGACCATACCTATGTAACTTACCTACACCAATTTTTAGCTCATTTCATTCATCCAATCTCTCTCACTAGTTTTCCCAAGTTTTTGTCCATAGAAGAGCATTGTGAAGGAAGTACTACTTTGGCATGTCAAAATGATATCAATTTTCTACAATGCTTTCCTATGCCCGAATAACCATCCTCCACCAAATTTCAGCTCAATCCATTCATTATTTTGAGCCCAGCTTCAACATTCATATTTTTGTCCAGTGTGGTACTTTGCAAAGCAAGTACCACCTAGGATCCTCCTTTTGAGCTGAAAATTTGTGAATACATTCTCCTTAGTAGATTATCATCCTCGTCCAAAACTCACGCCCATTGGCCATGTGCATTTCCCATACCGCTAATCAAACACTTGGCTGCTTATTCATGTTTGAGCATCGATCGGTCTCCTCGTGAGAATCTTATGTTGTGATTTTCTTCCTAGCACATACCTAGGGAGTGCCCAACCCACTAGACATGCCTAGGCCGCCCAGAACACATGGCAACGCCACCGCCACGCGGTGACCACGCGGCGGGCATGCGAGTTTACACGCTCTAGAGTTGGGGGCCTCAGCCACCGCCCAAACCTCGACGTATCACCACCAAATCATGTATTTATGATTAAATAGATACTTATGTACCTAGAAATGATTTTTGGGAAAAATAAATAGCAAACTATGAGGCAGCTGCAGTTCAAATTTGACCCGCTTCCACCTGAATCGGCGGAAATTTGTCTTTTTCACGAGAGGTGGATCAAAACTTTTTAAACCCAACCATTTGGTCAATTGTGCATTAAATATGGCCTAGTGTTTTATAAAAATGATTTGGTACAATTTTGCAACAATTATTTGGGAGGTCCTTCACAAAAAAACCTCCTTTTAGGCACTCGAAAAATGAAAAATGGTTTTTTCGTCCAAAGAAAATGAAAACTTCCTTAGGCAACATTGTTTGCCATTCCAATATGCACCCTTGTGCACAATATGAGATCATTTGAACAAACTATGCCACGAATGTGGCCATAAGATTGATCATTTGGCTTGAAAGCCATTGATCTCCATACGTCATAGCTCATTTCTGAGAACACTTTTTAAAATAATTGCCGTATTACAAGTTTGTTATTTTTCCTAGGAACTTGGCCACATATAATGACACAATGCGAAGGTTTCCCAATTTTTTGATTTTTTTTGAATTTTTATGCCCGTTTCAAAATGCGGACAAAACGGCGGGAATGGCCGTTCCTAGCTAGTGGTTGAATCTTGGATTTTTTTTGTGTTTATCTGATTAAATAGATACTTATGTACCTAGAAATGATTTTTGGAAAAAATAAATAGCAAACTATGAGGCAGCTGCAATTCAAATTTGACCCGCTTCCAACTGAATCAGCGGAAATTTGTCTTTTTCACGAGAGGTGGATCAAAACTTTTTGCACCCAACCATTTGGTCAATTGTGAATTAAATATGTCATAGCATTTTAGAAAAATGATTTGGTCCAATTTTGCAACAATTATTTGGGAGGTCCTTCTCAAAAAAACCTCCTTTTGGGCACTCGGAAAATGAAAAATGGTTTTTTCGTCCAAAGAAAATGAAAACTTCCTTAGGCAACATTGTTTGCCATTCCAATATGCACCCTTGTGCATAATATGAGATCATTTGAACAAACTATGCCACAAATGTGGCCATAAGATTGATCATTTGGCTTGAAAGCCATGAATCTTCAGAGATGATAGCTCATTTCTGAGAACACTTTTTTAAAATAATTGCCGTATTACAAGTTTGTTATTTTTCATGGGAACTTGGTCACATATAATGACACAATGCGAAGGTTTCCCAATTTTTTGATTTTTTTTGAATTTTTTATGCCCGTTTCAAAATGCGGTCAAAACAGCGGGAATGACCGTTCCTAGCTAGTGGTTGAATCTTGGAATTTTTTTGGCGTTTCTCTGATTAAATAGATACTTATGTACCTAGAAATAATTTTTGGAAAAAATAAAGAGCAAACTACGAGGTAGCTACAGTTCAAATTTGACCCGCTTCCAGCTGAATCGGCGAAAAATTGTCTTTTTCACGAGAGGTAGATCAAAACTTTTTACACCCAACCATTTGGTCAATTGTGCATTAAATTCGTTCTAGTATTTTAGAAAATTAATTTGGTAAAAATTTGTAATAAATATATGATAGGTCCTTCACAAAAGAACTCATTTTGGACACATGATAAATGAAAAAATGAATTAAAAGAAGTCATTTCTCATAACTCTTTATAAAAATATTTGTCTTATTTCAATTTGTGATTATTCCTGAAAACTAAATTCAAATTTACTGACACAATGTGAAGTTTTTTTTTAATTTTTTAGGTCATAATAAAATAGCTAACATGATTTAGCACCTTACTTTTAGTCGATTACGACCAATTTAAATGGTCAAAATATCATACCTGTATAATGCGTTTTGATTGGTCCAGAGGCCTCTCACGCGGATCGTGGATAATCACCGTCGGATGCTCCTGGATCTAACGGCCCGCATGTCGCCCGTCTCACCCATGTCCCGCACTCCTCCTCTCGCACCCTTCTCTCCCTCGCACTGACGCCCCTCTCTCCTCTCCCTCACTCCGATATGATCTGAATCCACCGCCGCCCACCGTCGCCCACCCCCACCGCCGCCCACTGTCGCCCACCCCCTCCGCCGCCCACCCCCGCCGTCGACGACCCTCACCATCGAGCCCACACCCCCACCCATGCCCTCTAGTACTCGCCCGCAACCCTCACCCGTGGCTAGGGTTTCGTCCGCCACCCCTAACTTCGTCGGGATCTGCCAAATCCGGCGACGGCGAGGCCAGAGGTGGCCGGATCTGGCATCGGTAAGCCCCTCCCCTCCTTATTCGCGCACTATCTCCTCCTCACCTCACCTCGTCTTGTGTTCCCTTTCGGCAGGTCAACATGGTTGTGGATGGGACGACGACGATGGCAGGAGGGGCGAACCTCCATGGGACGGGTCGCCACTAAGGAGATGGAGATCCTTCTCCATCCAATTTGGCCATCTCCGGCCGCCTCCTCCAGATCCTCGCCGACCACGGGCCCCTCACCGTCGGCAACACCTGGAACCATGCCAAGGTACCCTCCTCGACCCACTCGGTTGTCCGTGCATGTGTCAACGACCCCTAGCTCTTGAGCTCCATGTATTGCTGCGACTTTGTTCGTCCATGGCCGGCCAGTAGATGCGGTGGTATTAAGAGCTGATGGAACTGGTGCCCGGAAGCGAGTAGTACAGCTTGGCCTCTGCCTGTACTTCCTTCTTTGATCAGATGATGCTTAGACCAGGAAGATTGTAGCTTCTGCCCTCTTTTTAGTGCCTTAGCTTCTTGCATTTGGGAAGAAAATAAAGTGATAGTTTTACCCTTCTTCGCGCCTAGCCGTACTCTTGTATGTCAATACCAGCTAGTCTGTTACAGACTAGTGTCATGTGATTAGATGCAATATGGTGTATGTTCAACTCAGTGATTCCAGCCTGAGTATTTTGGTGCTAGTAGGAATTTTCTGCAATTAGGATTGTATATCAGGCATCTTTTAGTCCGTTGTCACCGAATAAGCTGAATGTGTATGCTATGACAGACACCTGGTGGTGAGGTAAACAATTGATTCTTGTTCATGCCACTTCTTTTTTAGATGCTCAATGTGGTTACTACATCACTTTGTTATGCTACTTATTCAAAGTGTATGTATTCAATGTCCTCCTGGACATGCAGTTAGTCTGTATCTGTCTTAGCGAAGACACAAGAGAATACTGTTACAACAATAGTATGTGCTACATTTGATCCCGGGTTGTATAACATATCTGTTACTGCAGGTCACCCATCCTCGAGGAGCAGAAGGAGGGATGTATCTAGCTGGCCATCAAGGGCCTGCTCTGCTCCTCTTCTTCCTTGACCATCGGTACCACCATGTTCCCGGGCTTCCAAGGCGCGCCAGCACACCGCCGCCATGCCTCCTCTGCTCTCCGGGCTCGGACCAATCGCTCGACCCTTCAGGTACGCACGTCTCCTGCTATTATCTCAACCCTGTGAGTGCCAACTTGCCTCTTGCCTGCCAAGAGTGTTGACTGAATTGCTTCTGATACATGTATGTGTGTGTTTGTGTGCAGCACAAGCCCTTCAGCAGCCGACGTGGGTTCAGGTCTCCCCTCCCCTGATGGCTATAAATCTACCATGCTCTGCTAATTCTATGCGAGCACTGTTAGGCGTTCGTTTGTATTTGCAAATTAGCAACAGCTTGCAGAATATGTGTCGTCCAAAGCGTTGCCTTAATACAATATGCGTATCATTAGCTGGTATCCATATGGAGATAGTTTAGCAGAGGAAGAAATAAACACCTATGTTTCTTGGTCCGTGAAATTGCATTGGAGAGATGGGTCTATTATATATAGGCGATACATTACACTAGTTGAATTTGACCACACACCAACTCCAACAAGTGATACGTGCATGCTAATTGTTATTAGCTTCAAAACCTAGTAAATGCCTTCTTGCACTAGGTACACCCCTGAATTTTTGTCCTTTACAACCTGATCAATGTACAACCTGTTTGCTTGAAAGTAATTTTAGTTGATTCTTTGACGGAGCGCTAAGACTGCGTGGAACAGTAGTTTTTATTATCTAAAACTACCGCCGTGCGATTATGCAAGTGCCTAGTTTGTTTTTATTATTATTTATTATATAAAGTACCTCCCTCGAACATTAGTTTGTCACCTTGTTTCCACTGATATGCAGGATATTGTTTGCTGCTTATGCTTTTCTGATCGACAGTATCAGGCAGTAACACATTAATTAGTCTCGGTTACTTGAAATCAAATCCATGATTTTGTTATGTACTGTTTGCTCACAGTTAAGTATAAGTTAACCTTTCATGTTAAGGCAAACCTGAGAACACTTGCTTGTGAGAACCAACTGGACTTCTTAGATATATCCAAGTGAAGATGTACTGTTACGCATGGTCTTGTTCCTTTCCCCATGGTCTTGTTTGTCCTGCAGGTTAGTGAGCAGCATTAGGAGGAGGAGATCAAGCACGACCACCAAGAGGCACCACCGCAGTAGTAGGTAGCACGTCCATCTCCACCTCCCTCTCCCTCTGCTCCCAAACCTTTTTATTAGAATATATTGAGTACATTCTGTCAACTTGTGTGTCAGTAAGAACAAAAACTAATTATCTAAGGTCCTGTTATTATTACCTATATATGACATTGCTACTGGATTGCCTAGTGCCCCTGTTCATGGTGGGCTAAACTTGTATTTGCTCCTGCTGCTGCGTTTTGATGATCATGAGTGTGATGCATTTTGATGATCTCCTTGTACCAGATGAGTCCATCGATGAAGCGGCAGCGTCTCCTCTAGAGGGTGACGGTGGTGGCGGCGCCTGTGTGCGGCTTCGACTACAACCTCCTCTCCGGTGAGTCCTTCTCCTACCTCTAGCTCCATCTCCGAGCTGCTGTAATACCATGCTCTGTTTCATGGCCGTGGCTTATTTAGTCTGTGCTTGCTATGCCTTGTGTATTGGAGCCTAATTAGCTTCTATTATGGGATAATCTACTGGTTATACCAAGATTTTACATGACATTTTGTTCTGCTTATTCTGCTAAGGTTGTTTGCAATGGTTATACATATGTTACACAATTTTTGCTGTTGGCTAATAAGCTTTAGAGATGGTAACATGGTTCTGCACTCTCAGGATCATCTTATGACACACAATCAATTTTTGGTGTGCTCAAATTTTTAATTTTAGTGATAAGGAAATATCCCACCTAGTTTGCTGGCTCTCTCACTTGAGTTGGTCTAATAGTAGTGGCCTCCTGACTTGTACTTAGTTGGGTAGGTGCTGGCTGGGAGCAAAAGTTTATATGCATGGATAATGGACTTGCACTAAATGGACACAAATAAAGGAGTTGAGTATTAAGTGAACTTGTTCTAACTGGAAACAATTTCTGTATGGTGTACATAAATATCGAGTTGATAGCTGATCTATAGCAAATATAGCTCCGCGTAACTTCTTTACTTGGTTCCTCTTTTACAGGAGCTCCAGGCCTAAGAAAGTTGAAAGTGCGAAGACGTGAAGAAAAGCGCGAAGCCGTGAAGTGCTACTCAGCAAAGAGTTGTCTGTTCTATTTGACTATAATATTGTAATAGCTGGTATACCTAGGTTGTAATAGTCTACAGAAATTGTAGTACACTAATATAGTGTCATTTGACGAGTTTCACATGTTCTCTTGTTTGGAATATTTGATTATGAATGTGATTTGTTTGTGTGTGAGATGGGAACCTGACCAGTGCAACCCACTTATGAAATAATATGACTAGTTCGTAACTTTCTTATGTGTGGGATCAATATATGAGATTAACATGACTAGTGGGACCAGCTTCAAAATATATTTTCCAAAAATATATAATCAATAGACTGTAAAAGGCCAAAGCCCAGAGATAAAAAGGCTGAAATATTGGGCTTGGCCCATGTAGCCCAATAGAATTCATAGGAATGATAATAATAATAAAAGGCCGAATTGTTGGGCTGGGCCCATGTAGAAAATTGAATTGGACCGGGCTGAATCTTGTGCCACGTTAGACTGCCACGCTGGATGCCTACGTGGCCTGGGGAGGTTGCTAGTGACCAAAACGCCACAGTAGACGTATTTTGGTCATAAACGTCTTCGACCATTCCAGAAGAAAGGTCGCTATAGTCAGTTTATGACGGCCATCTTTTGACCTTATGTTTTTGGTCACAAAAAGGTCACAAATGGAAATTTGTGACCATTCAGTGACCAATAGTGGTGGTCGCAAGTTGACATATTTATTGTAGTGGAGGGCATGCCATTACAACTTGAGTGGCGATGCTGGCATGTGGTCTGACTCTCCGGAGAGTCAGCACTCCTTATCCTAGGGGAATGCTAGCGTGAGACTTCTACGAGTCCAGGTTTATGAGTCATGCGCCTTGGAGCCTACTGAGAGGGCCAAGTGAACCCGCAGAGGGGCGTCTAGCTCATCACATAGCAATCCTAAAAAATACTTTAGTCGGGTGTTTAACGTGGCCGAGTGCACAGATCCTCGCGAAGGGTGGTCAGTCGGACTGACATGTGTCCTTTAGGAAAGGGATCACAGGTAATCAATCAGATTGATTCGCCCCAGAAATCACGGGATTTGAATTTGTGCGTGCCCGTGCAGAAGCGGTGACGATGTGCGTTAGTGGGGAATGTGGGGGCATGGCTCCGTGATTTTCGTGCACAATATCCTCCACGTGTTGCGCTTGCTCTGCATGATGCTCTGTCGTGCACGCCGTTGATCCGGAGATATGCGGCGTGAGATCCGGTTCACGATTTGCTCTGTGATATAAAAGATTGACCGAGGCCAAGACCTGAGATCCCCTTTCTTCTTCTATGTCTCCTCCGCTTCATTTCTCCACTCAAGCGCATAGAACATCCGCAATGATGGCGAGAGACTCCACGACCAAGGCTGAGAATGCGAAGAAGGACGGGAAGGCCACCTCTTCCGGCTCTGCTGCGGCTGCCGGAGCTGCGGTGGGGGATTTGATCTCGTCGCGCGTCTTGGCTCGGCGACTGGAGGAGCTTGCGGAGGAGGGGCTCATCCCGCTTGACGAGTGGCGTCGCCCGGGTGCAGGGGAGGTCAAATCGGCTCCGCAGGAGGACGAGTGTGTCTTGTTAGTCACCTACATTGAGCGTGGCTTCTCTATGCCTCCCCACCCCTTTTTTTGAGCATTCCTCGATTACTTTGGTGCGCAGCTCCACCATCTCCCTCCAAATGCCATCATCTATCTTTCGGCCTTCATCTCCCTTTGTGAGAACTTTCTCGGCTGTCAACCCCATTGGCGGCTTTTCAAGCATATCTTCACTTGTCGGTCGATGACCGTCAAGAAGGACTCGTCGGCCGGTGCGAAGACCCATGTCACCCAGCTGTGCAGGGGCTTGGGCATCCAAGTCCGATGGGGAGGAGCGTCTTCCCGAAGATGAGCTTCCCCGATTCCGTCAAGGGGTGGCAGGGTGCTACCTCTTGAGCACTGCGTTGGTTTTCCCTTGAAGAGGAAAGGATGATGCAGCAAAGTAGTGTAAGTATTTCCCTCAGTTTTTGAGAACCAAGGTATCAATCCAGTAGGAGACTACATGCAAGTCCCTCGTACCTATACAAACAAATAAGAACCTCGCAACCAACGCGATAAAGGGGTTGTCAATCCCTTCACGGTCACTTACGAGAGTGAGATCTGATAGAGATAATAAGATAATTTTTTTTGGTATTTTTATGATATAGATTGAAAGTAAAGATTGCAAAGTAAAATAGATTGGAAACTTATATGATAAAAGATAGACCCGAGGGCCATAGGTTTCACTAGTGGCTTCTCTCAAGATAGCATAAGTATTACGGTGGGTGAACCAATTACTGTCGAGCAATTGATAGAAAAGTGCATAATTATGAGAATATCTAGGCATGATGTAGGATCGAAAGTATGTCTAGAGGGGGTGATTAGACTACTTGACCAAATAAAAATCTAGCCTTTTCCCAATTTTAAGTCTTGGCAGATTTTAGCAACTTAGCACAAACAAGTAATCAACCTACACATGCAATTCTAAGAGTATAGTAGCAGAAAGTAAAACAATTGCATATGAAGGTAAAGGGAGGAGTTTGTAGGGTGCAAACACAATGTAGACACGGAGATTTTTGGCGTGGTTCCGATAGGTGGTGCTATCGTACATCCATGTTGATGGAGACTTCAACCCACAAAGGGTAACGGTTGCGCGAGTCCACGGAGGGCTCCACCCATGAAGGGTCCACGAAGAAGCAACCTTGTCTATCCCACCATGGCCATCGCCCATGAAGGACTTGCCTCACTAGGGTAGATCTTCACGAAGTAGGCGATCTCCTTGCCCATACAAACTCCTTGGTTCAACTCCACAATCCTGACGGAGGCTCCCAAGTGACACCTAACCAATCTAGGAGACACCACTCTCCAAAAGGTAATAGATGGTGTGTTGATGATGAACTCCTTGCTCTTGTGCTTCAAGTGATAGTCTCCTCAACACTCAACTCTCTCTCATAGGATTTGATTTGGTAGAAAGATGATTTGAGTGGAACACAACTTGAGGAAGGCTAGAGATCAAGATTTATGTGGTTGGAATGGAATATCTTGACCTCAACACAAGTGTAGGTGGTTCTCTCTCAGAAAATGTATGTTGGAAGTGTATGCATGTTCTGATGGCTCTCTTTGCGAATGAAGACTGGGTGGAGGGGTATATATAGCCTCCACACAAAATCTAACTGTTACACACAAATCACCAAACTCGGTGGGACCGAATCATATAACTCGGTCTGACCGATTTAGTTCAAAATGTGAACATTAGGATTTTCGGTGGGACCGATATGTGAACTCGGTGGGACCGATTCCATTAGGGTTAGGGCATAACGTAATCTTGGTGAGACCGATTACACAAACTCGGTGGGACCGATTTTGGTAATAGGCAAATAGAGAGTTGGTCAGGCAAACTCGGTGGGACCAATTCGCTCATCTCGGTTAGACCGAAACGTTACGAAGGGGAAATAGAGAGTTTGCATTGCAATCTCGGTGGGAACAATCGCTCATCTCGGTTGGACCGAAACGTTACGAAGGGAAACAGAGAGTTTGCAATCCCATCTCGGTGAGATTGAGATCCCTATCAGTGAGACTGAAGTGACTAGGGTTTCTGACAGTAGCCATGTCAAGTGAACTCGTTGGCGCCGGATAGAAGATTTCGATGGGGCCGAGTTTGACTTTTGGTTTGGGACATATGTGGATATGAGAAAGTAGTTGGGGTTTTTTGGAGCATATCACTAAGCATTTTGAGCATGCAACTCATTAAGCAACACCTCACCCCCTTTTAATAGTATTGGCTTTTCCTATGGACTCAATGTGATCTTGGATCACTAAAAGTAAAATGTAGAGTCTTGTGCTTTGAGCTTGAGCCAATCTTTTGTCCTTAGCATTTTGAGGGGTCCACTTTCTAATCCATGCCATGCGAATCATTGAGCTTTTCCTGAAATATTTATCTTCAAGTAGCATTAGCTCAATGAGCTATATGTTGTTAGGAATTACCAAAACCATCCAGGGATAGTTGCACTTTCAATCTCCCCATTTTTGGTAAGTGATGACAACATATAGATCAAAGCTTCGACAAATGATTATAAGATTGAAAAACATCGTCGCTTTGAGAAGTATGTGATAAGCAAGAGCTCCCCCTAAATTTGTGAATTATTTAAAATTTGCTTTTGAATGCAAATGCACAATCGATTAGGGTCATGGGTTACTCTTCCATGTCACATACATCTTGATGGAACACTCAAAATGATAGAAATTAGAAGCATGCACTCATCACCAAGCAAGTGAATGATCATATATGGAATATAAAGGATAGCATCATTCAACCAAACATTAATGTAGCATATGATCAACCACATGATCACATAAGTATCTGATAAGGACATAAAGTATCTCACACAAGCACACAAAAAGTTCAACCAAAAGCAAGAGAGATAAAAAGCAGACACTCTCTCTCGAAGCCTATGATTTATACATATTTCTCCCCCTTTGGCAACAAGTTACCAAAAAGTTTGAAAATGCATAGTGCTATACGTCTCTCAGGCTTGGTCTTCGGGAGGTGGTGTAGATAGAACTCCAAGGACGAAGGCTTCCAATGATGTAGTTGGAGCTAATGGAGTGGTGCTGGAGGTGGCACTGGAGCTATAGCTGCTGGTGCTGATACTGAAGCTCTGACATCTGAGACTGGCACTGCAGCAGACCTTGGACCTCGTGGCACACGCTGAAAAGCATCAGTGGTTGCTTTTCCTTTCCTCCCCTCTACTTCCTCCTGAAGCTGCTCAACTGCAGTCTGAATCTCAGTCACCTTCAGATCAAGATTATAGAATTTTGTCTCCACAATCCTCTCCAGGCTCTCCTGATTCTGAGTCGGGGTGGCCAAGCCCTTCTCAATCCTCATTGTAGCTTGAATCAGATAGCCTTACTGATCTTGCTTTCTTTTCAGGAAGACTCGAGATGCCTCTTCAACACTTGGCATCTGGGTAGCTTTCTCAACCTTTTCCTTGGCTCTCTTCTCCTGGACTTGAGCTGATGATGGTTCCTCCTCATTCATCACAACGGTGTTGTCTTCAAATTCAGGATATAGAAGTAGATGCTCCCTGTCCACAAAATAAGTCCCTGTGCCCATCTTAGAGTTGATGAGCTCCTAAATAAGTGGAGCATATCCACAACTCCTCTTTTAATCAGCAGCAGTCCTCTTGACCGTTTTGACAATCAAACTCATAAATTTGAACTTCTGGGGAACCTCAAAAATTTGCAGCATGTTGATGGAGTGTCCTCGGATCATCTTGTGATCTCCTGACTTGGGTAGCAATGTGTGCCTTAGGATCCAGTTGATCGTAGGTAGACCAGATAACAAGAAATGCACAGATCCAAGCTTGTGAGTTTCCAAGGCCTTATCAGGGATCTCCTTGTACATGTTTGCCATTGAGTTGTGGTCTTTCTTCTTGGTGGCATACACATCCAAGTCATATTCATGTTCTTTGGGGGCATTGATTAGCTTGGCCCATTCTTCAACTGTGGACTGGTACCTAGTACCCTCAGACATCCAAACTATCCTTCCATCTGGATAGAAGTGGGCAGTGGAGTAAAACTGCATGATCAACTCATCTTTCCACTTGGTGAGCTTTTGTCCAACGAATTCATCAACTCCACATGCCTTAAAGCTGTCATACACTCCAGGGAAGTGATCTTCATTTTCCCGGATGAACTCCCAGTCCACCCATTTCATGTCACACACTATGGGCTTCTTGTCAAGCAAAATTATCTCATAGAAATCTTGTTGTTCCTTTGTATGGAACATGTAGTCAACTGCAGTCCTCCTCCTAACAGCATAGGGATCAGACTGTCTCCACAACCTCAATCCTGCATCTTTCCTGATGTGCATGTCCTCAGCGACTGGATGAGCATCATTGTGGTCAGGAATTTTGGGCTTCAACTTCCTCAAAACAAGAGAATCATCTTCCTCTTCTTCAGCTTCAGGCACTGGGCCTTGTTCTTCTCCTCGGCAGGTATACTCCTTGTGTTCCTCTTGGGTTTTGGGGGGGTTTTGAGCAGCAGCCTTGGGAGCAGATTTGAGCTTAGATGGAGCTGCCCCTGACTTGATTGCATCTCCCATAAGCTTCTGAGCCTTAGGAGCCGGTGCAGCATCCTCTTCCTCCTCCTCCTCCTCCTCTTCTTCCGAATCTCTCATAATGGAGGATCTACCAAGTACTCTAGCAGTGGTCTTCTTGACCCTTTCTTTTCTCTTCTTTCCTTCTCCAGCAGCCTCTCCAGTTGGCTTGGAGGTTTTAGTAGTTGAGGCTCTAACTTTTAAGGTTGGCACCCTCTTGACAGGGGCCTTCTTGCGCAAGCCAGGCTTAGTTGATGCAACTATGTCATACTCCTTCTTCAGCACCTTCTTCTTGGAGCTGACTTCCTCCTCAACAGCCACATAATCCTCATCTTCAGAATCTGAGGTCTTCTTCTTCCTTGTTCTGGTGGCTGTCTTGGGCAAGTTGCTTGGTGTGCTCCTACTTCCCTCATCAAAAGTGCTAGAGGGAGTAGTGCCCTCACTCAATTGTACTTGTTCCTCTGACTTGTTCTGGCTGTCGCTCTGGTCAGACATTTATGCAAACTTACTGACAGCAGACCCTGTGAATAGATATGGATGAGGTAGAGTGTATGAGCATCACAAAGTGCAGA
The DNA here is from genome assembly GCF_003073215.2 of Triticum urartu. NCBI lineage: Eukaryota > Viridiplantae > Streptophyta > Magnoliopsida > Poales > Poaceae > Triticum > Triticum urartu. Next base: position 285,173,538 of record NC_053027.1, on the reverse strand, counting down.
GCTTTTTGCAAAAAAATGACTTAAAACTTAGTTTTAGTTCTTCACAGAAAGCATTTCGGAGCTACCGATTTGTAAACTCGGTGATACCGAAGCAGCTTTTGGAACCTAAACTAGTGAACTCGGTCAGACCGAGTCACAGTTCAGTGGCACCGAGACTGCTGGGGTTTCACAAAGAATCAAACTCGGTCACACCGATTTGCAGTTTTCGGTCAGACCGAAAGTGCAACTGCAATGGCCTAAGCCAAATCGGTGAGACCGATTTCTATAATTCGGTCAGTTCGAGATGAGTCCGGCGGAGACCTAACCCTAAATTTTTAAATCAAACCTAACCTAAGGGATGTTTTCAGTGGATAGATTGATTGCATACGTGGTCATGATCATGGCAAAGTAATGTGCTATGAATCGAAGTTAAAGGAATAGCACAAAAGATCGAACTCATACCCTAATTCGGCGGAGTTCGCTACGGCGGCAACGGAGGGGCAGAAATCCGTTGACGGCGAAGGAAACCAGCGGCGGGAGGTCGCTGGTGGCGAGAGGATGATCCGGAGACCCGAGGCGGCAGAGCAGGACACGCGCGGGCTGAGAGGTTTTGAAGGAATTTCCAAAATCTCACCCGTGGGTATATATATCCTGACCCTGTCGGTGTGACCGAGTGGAACAACTCGGTGGCACCGAGATGCAGAATCGCAAGCGGTTGCTACAACTCGGTGTGACCAAAAAGTTCAAATCGGTTGCACCGAGATTGAAAATCTAGATCAACTTAGTGATCTCGTGTGACCGAAATGGATGACTCGGTCATACCGAAATGCACAAAGAGGTTTTGGAAGTTTAAGTCTATGACGAATCGGGGACTCCAAGTGCTCCTCACACAGAGTGGTTCGAATCTGACTTGATCAAACTTTGTAATGTAGCATGAATAGAGTTTGAGACGAGAAAAGCATAGATAGCTAGAGGGAGTTCTTAGGCATTCTTGTCCATCCATTTGGCAAAAGAGAAAAAGCCAAACAATCAAAGCAACAAATGGATGTCCTCGAATGAGTAAAATATGCAACCAACATGCTCACACAATAAGATGGCAAATGAAATATGTGACAAAGCATGCACAATCACTCTAGCATCTAACAAGCAATTTGGCGATGACTAGGTCATCTATATATGAGTATATTGACTTAGGAGTCAAATGAGAACATTTGATCATAGGTCATACTCATCGTTTAAGCACAAGTGGGGTTGCCACTTTTACATAAAGCATTGTTGTGTTCACACCATTAGAGTTGCTTTAGCTCAATTGATTAGAGTAAAGCTCCCCCTAGATGTGATATCCCCCCTAAGAGGGATGAACTAACCTTGGGTTTTGTTGATGATGACTTCATGTAGGTGTTGAAGATGTAGATGCTCAATGTTGATGTAGATCATTTGGAGCAATCCTTTGGAGTGAGTTACACTTTCAATACCTACACGGGTTAGTCCCACAAGGAACAAACAAGAATATCCATAGACATAGAGTGATGTTCACATAGGATGATGTCCATGAAAGGATTAGGTTACCTTGTCCCTTGTCTTACCAACAAGAGGGTTTGTGACTCCTTGAACTAGTGCAAGATATGGAAGTTGTTTGCACTCGTCCTCGCCAAAATGATATGAGTGAAGTATGTTGGCGGAGTCACCCTCAAGAACTCTCTAGTTCTTCTTCTTCGGGATCCACACCATCTTGATGGGAATCCTTGGAGTTGTAGTCGTACTTGATGAAGTAGAACTTGATGTAGTCTTGGGAACCCACTTGACCAAGGCTTTGGGAGCTTTCTCAAATGCATCAATCTCCTCTTGAAGCTTGTCCTTGCCTTTTTGCTTGTGGTCTTGTGGTGGATGATCATCTTGAGCTTGTGTTCCTTGGAAAGAAGTAGGATCATACTTCTCTTGTTGAGGAACAAATTTTGTCTTGGGGTATTGATCTTCTTCCCACTCAACTCTATTGGCATTGAACTTTTGTTCAAAACCAACACCTTGATTCTTTCGGTGTCTTCCTTGCTTGCGTACAATTTCCTCAAATTGCTTACTTCCGGCAAGGCTCTTGTAAACACCTTTCTCTATAATTCCCTTCAATAAGCTATTTTCTTGCTCAAGTGTAACTTGGATAAGAGAATCATTAGTGGAATCAAGAGAACTACTAGAAGCAACATCATTGGATTTAGCATGATTATTGTTACTACTAGAAGAAGAATCTTTCTTACTCTTGTTGCTAGATTTAACTTGTGGCATGTAGGTAGACAAGAGTAAACGCTTGGCAATGTAAGAAGAACGTTTCTTGCGAAGATCGTCATTGATCGCTTTTAAGAACCCATGCTCTTGCTCAAGGTTGAGCTTTTCGAAGCGTAACTTCTCATGAGTCTTTAAAAGTTCTCGATGATTTTCCAAGGTAGTTTCATGAGCTAACTTAAGAGTGTTTAGCTCTTTAGTTAGACGCTCAATCTCCTTCTTATCATCTACATTCGTTTTGTCTTGATTAGCATGATTAATAGCAAGTTCATCATAGTTTTGATCACTAGAATTGTCAACAAGTAAATCATTATCACCTAGCAAGTCATCTTCATCACTATTGAAATCAACATACTCGGGGTGTGATACTTTTGGGCCTTTAGCCATGAAGCATCTTCCAATTCCTTCATTTGGTGACTCAAATATGTCGTAGGAGTTGGTTGACACAAGTGCTAGACCGGAAACACCTTCATCTTGAGTATATTCGGAGTCGGAGTGATAACTTCTCTCGGAGTGATTGTCAGAGTCGGAGCCGGATACCCATTCACCAACGTGAGCTTGATGTCTTTGTTTTGTGTAGCCCCTTGATGATTTGTCCTTCCTTTCCGAACCCTTGCTTCTCCGTGATGTTCTTCGTTCATAGCGGTCATCTCTACTCATTCTCTCTCTTGGTGGTGATTCTTCTCTCCTACTCCTTATTTTGGGAGAATCTTCTCTTCTTTTGTAGGGAGACGTACACTCATTGGAGTAGTGTCCGGGTCTTCCACAATTATAGCAATTGCGCTCACGACTAGAAGATCTTTTGTCATTCTAGGACCTTGACTTGGAACTTCTTTCCTTGCTTATATTCTTGTAAAACTTGTTGAAATTCTTCACCATTAGGCTCAATTCTTCATTGAAGTTTTGTTTCTCACTTGATGATGTGGGAGCATCACATGAGGCTTTGTAAGCACCACTTGACTTGTTGTGAAGCTCTTCCTTATCCTTGAGTGACATCTCATGAGCAACAATCCTTCCAATGACTTCTGTTGGCTTGAGATCTTTGTAATTGGGCGTCATTTGGATCAATGTGCACACGGTATCATATTTTCCATCCAAGTCTCTTAGGATCTTCTTGATGATGAATCTATCGGTCACCTCTTCACTTTCTAAGCCAGCAATCTCATTTGTGATGAGAGCAAGCCTACAGTACATTTCAGTGACACCTTCACCATCCTTAATTTTGAACTTGTCAAGTTGACTTTGAAGCACATCCAATTTGGATTCCTTGATGGAGTCGGTACTTTCGTGCATATCAATCAAAGTATCACAAATTTCCTTTGCATTCTCAAGACGGCTGATTTTGTTGAATTCTTCGGGGCACAATCCGTTGAAGAGAATATCACAAGCTTGAGCATTGTATTGCATCATCTTCAACTCTTCCACGCTAGCCTCACGGTTCGGTTCTCTCCCATCAAAGAATTCACCTTGCAAGCCAATACACACAATAGCCCAAATGGCAGGGTTATGTCCAAGAATATGCATTTTCATCTTATGCTTCCAACTAGCAAAATTAGTACCATCAAAGTAAGGACCTCTACGGTGGTAATTTCCCTCACTAGACGCCATACTCTCCTAGGTTGTGAAACCAAGGCTATGATCACCAAAGCTATCGAAATCAAGGCAAATGGAGACCAAAGCTCTCATGCCACTTGTAGAATCAAAAGTATGTCTAGAGGGGGGGGTGATTAGACTACTTGACCAAATAAAAATCTAGCATTTTCCCAATTTTAAGTCTTGGCAGATTTTAGCAACTTAGCACAAACAAGTAATCAACCTACACATGCAATTATAAGAGTATAGCAATAGAATGTAAAACAATTGCATATGAAGGTAAAGGGAGGAGTTTGGAGGGAGCAAACGCAATGTAGACACGGAGATTTTTGGCGTGATTCCAATATGTGGTGCTATCGTACATCCACGTTGATGGATACTTCAACCCACGAAGGGTAATGGTTGCGCGAGTCCACGGAGGGCTCTACCCACGAAGGGTCCACGAAGAAGCAACCTTGTCTATCCCACCATGGCCATCGCCCATGAAGGAGTTGCCTCACTAGGGTAGATCTTCACGAAGTAGGCGATCTCCTTGCTCGTACAAACTCCTTGGTTCAACTCCACAATCTTGACAGAGGATCCCAAGTGACACCTAACCAATCTAGGAGACACCACTCTCCAAAAGGTAATAGATGGTGTGTTGATGATGAACTCCTTGCTCTTGTGCTTCAAGTGATAGTCTCCTCAACACTCAACTCTCTCTCATAGGATTTGATTTGGTAGAAAGATGATTTGAGTGGAAAGCAACTTGAGGAAGTCTAGAGATCAAGATTTATATGGTTGGAATGGAATATCTTGACCTCAACACAAGTGTAGGTGGTTCTCTCTCAGAAAATGTATGTTGGAAGTGTATGCATTTTCTGATGGCTCTCTCTGCGAATGAAGAGTGGGTGGAGGGGTATATATAGCCTTCACACAAAATCTAAACGTTACACACAAATCACCAAACTCGGTGGGACCGAATCATATAACTCGGTCTGACCGATTTAGTTCAAAATGTGAACGTTAGGATTTTCGGTGGGACCGATATGTCAACTCGGTGGTACCGATTCCATTAGGGTTAGGGCATAACGTAATCTCGGTGAGACCGATTACACAAACTCGGTGGGACCAATGTTGGTAATAGGCAAATAGAGAGTTGGCCAGGCAAACTCAGTGGGACCGATTCACTCATCTCAGTTAGACCGAAACGTTACAAAGGGGAAACAGAGAGTTTGCATTGCAATCTCGGTGTGACCGATCGCTCATCTCGGTTGGACCAAAATGTTATGAAGGGAAACAAAGAGTTTGCAATCCCATCTCGATGAGACCGGGATCCCTATCGGTGAGACCGAAGTGACTAGGGTTTCTGGCAGTAGCTATGTCAAGTGAACTCGGTGGCGCCGGATGGAAGATTTCGGTGGGGCCGAGTTTGACTTTTGGTTTTGGACATATGTGGATATGAGAAAGTAGTTGAGGGTTTTTGGAGCATATCACTAAGCATTTTGAGCAAGCAACTCATTAAGCAACACCTCACCCCCTTTTAATAGTATTGGCTTTTCCTATGGACTCAATGTGATCTTGGATTACTAAAAGTAAAATGTAGAGTCTTGTGCTTTGAGCTTGAGTCAATCTTTCGTCCTTAGCATTTTGAGGGGTCCACTTTCTAATCCATGCCATGCGAATCATTGAGCTTTTCCTGAAATATTTATCTTCAAGTAGCATTAGCTCAATGAGCTATATGTTGTTAGGAATTACCAAAACCACCCAGGGATAGTTGCGCTTTCACATGATCATGTATATAGGCATCACGTCCGCGACAGGTAGACCGAAACAATTCTGCATCTACTACTATTACTCCACACATCGATCGCTATCCAGCATGCATCTAGAGTATTAAGTTCATAAGAACAGAGTAATGCATTAGGCAAGATGACATGATGTAGAGGGATAAACTCAAGCAATATGATATAAAATCCATATTTTTATCCTCGATGGCAACAATACAATACATGCCTTGCCGCCCCTACTGTCACTGGGAAAGGACACCGCCAGATTGAACCCAAAGCTAAGCACTTCTCCCATTGCAAGAAAGATCAATCTAGTAGGCCAAACCAAACAGATAATTCGAAGAGACTTGCAAAGATAACCAATCATACATAAAAGATTTCAGAGAAGAATCAAATATTGTTCATAGATAAACTTGATCATAAACCCACAATTCATCGGATCTCGACAAACACACCGCAAAAAGAGTTTCATCGAATAGATCTCCAAGAAGATTGAGGAGAACTTTGTATTGAGGTCCAAAGAGAGAGAAGAAGCCATCTAGCTAATAACTATGGACCCGAAGATCTTGGTAAACTACTCACACATCATCGGAGAGGTTATGGTGTTGATGTAGAAGCCCTCCGTGATCGATTCCCCCTCCAACGGAGCTCTGGAAAAGGCCCCAAGATGGGATCTCTTGGGTACAGAAGGTTGCAGCGGTGGAAATAGGGTTTCATGTTGCTCCTGATGTTTTCGGGTTATATGGATATATATATAGGAGGAATAAGTAGGTCGGTGGAGCTGTGAGGGGCCCATGAGGGTGGGGGCGTGCCTAGGGGGGCAGGCGTGCCTCCCTGCCTCGTGGCCGCCTCGCTCCTTTCTTGACGTCTAATCCAAGTCTCCTGGATCACGTTTGTTCCAAAAATAACTCTCTCGAAGGTTTCATTCCGTTTGGATTCTGTTTGATATTCCTTTACTGCGAAACACTGAAATAGGCAAAAAACAGCAATTTGCACTGGGCCTTGGGTTAGTAGATTAGTCCCAAAAATAATATAAAAGTGTATAAATAAGCCCATTAAACATCCAAAATAGACAATATAATTGCATGGATCAATAAAAAATTATAGATACCTTGGAGACGTATCAAGCATCCCCAAGCTTAATTCATGCTCGTCCTCGAGTAGGTAAATGATAAAAACAGAATTTTTGATATGGATTTCTACCTAGCATAATTCTCAATGTAATTTTCTTTATTGTGGAATGAATGTTCAGATCCGAAAGATTTAAGACAAAAGTTTAATATTGACATAAAAATAATAATACTTCAAGCATACTAACTAAGCAATCATGTCTTCTCAAAATAACATGTCAAAAGAAAGTTCATCCCTACAAAATCATATAGTTTGTTCATGCTCCATTTTCGTCACAGAAGAATGCTCTCATCATGCACAACCCCGATGACAAGCCAAGCAATTGTTTCATACTTTAGTAATCTCAAACTTTTTTCAACTTTCACGCAATACATGAGCGTGAGCCATGGATATAGCACTATGGGTGGAATAGAATATGATGATGGGGGTTATGTGGAGAAGACAAAAAAGGAGAAAGTCTCACATGGACGCGACTAATCAACGGGCTAGGGAGATGCCCATCAATTGATGTCAATGCAAGGAGTAGGGATTGCCATGCAACAGATGCACTAGAGCTATAAATGTATGAAAGCTCAACAAAAGAAACTAAGTGGGTGTGCATCCAACTTGCTTGCTCACGAAGATCTAGGGCATTTGAGGAAGCCCATTGTTGGAATATACAAGCCAAGTTCTATAATGAAAAATTCCCACTAATATATGAAAGTGACCAAACAAGAGACTCTCTATCATAAAGATCATGATGCTACTTTGAAGCACAAGTGTGGAAAAATCAGGATAGTAGCATTGTCCCTTTTATTTCTTTTTGGGCCTTTCTTTTTTGGCCTTTTTTTATTTTGGGACAATGCTCTATAAATGATGATCATCACACTTCTATTTATTTACAACTCAATGATTACAACTCGATACTAGAACAAAATATGACTCTATATGAATGCCTCCGGCAGTGTACCGGGAAGGGCAATGAATCAAGAGTGACATGTACGATAAATTATGCATGGTGGCTTTGCCACAAATACGATGTCAACTACATGATCATGCAAGGCAATATGACAATGATGAAGCGTGTCATAAATGAAACGGTGGAAAGTTGCATGGCACTATATCTCGGAATGGCTATGGAAATGCCATAATAGGTAGGTATGGTGGCTGTTTCGAGGAAGATATAAGGAGGTTTATGTGTGATAGAGCAAATCATATCACGGGGTTTGGATGCACCGGCGAAGTTGACACCAACTCTCAAGGTGAGAAAGGGCAATGCACAGTACCGAAGAGACTAGCAATGATGGAAGGGTGAGAGTGCGTATAATCCATGGACTCAACATTAGTCATAAAGAATTCACATACTTATTGCAAAGATCTACAAGTCATCAAAAACCAAGCATTACGCGCATGCTCCTAGGGGGATAGGTTGGTAGGAAAAGACCATCGCTCGCCCCCGATCGCCACTCATAATGAAGACAATCAAAGAACACTTCATGTTTCAAATTTGTCACACAACCGTTACCATACGTGCATGTTGCGGGACTTGTAATCTTCAACACAAGTATTTCTCAAATTCACAACTACTCAACTAGCACACTCTAACATCACCACCTTTATATCTAAAAACAATTATCAACTATCAAACTTCTCATGGTATTCAATGCACTATGATAGTTTTTGTTGTACCCATCCTGAATGCCTATCATCTTAGGACTAATTTTATAACCAAAGCAATTTACCATGCTGTTCTAAAGGACTCTCAAAATAATATATGTGAAGCATGAGAGATCAATTATTTCTATAAAATAAAACCACCACCGTGTTCTAAAAGATATAAGTGAAGTACTAGAGCAAAATTATCTAGCTCAAAAGATATAAGTGAAGCACATAAAGTATTCTAATAAATTTCAATTCATGTGTGTCTCTCCCAAAAGGTGTGTACAGCAAGGATGATTGTGGTAAACTAAAAAGCAAAGACTCAAATCATACAAGACGCTCCAAGCAAAACACATATCATGTGGTGAATAAAAATATAGCCTCAAGTAAAGTTACCGATGAACGAAGACGAAAGAGGGGATGCCTTCTGGGGCATCCCCAAGCTTAGGCTTTTGGTTGTCCTTGAATTTTACCTTGGGGTGCCTTGGGCATCCCCAAGCTTAGGCTCTTGCCACTCCTTATTTCACAATCCATCAAATCTTTACCCAAAACTTGAAAACTTCACAACACAAAACTCAACAGAAAATCTCATGAGCTCCACTAGTATAAGAAAACAAACCACCACTTAAGGTACTGTAATCAACTCATTCTTTATTTATACTAGTAGAATGCCCGTGCGTTGCCAAGGGCATTTGAAATATTTTAATTGAGTTATATACATATAAATAATGCATGTTAAATTTCACTTGCGTAAAAAAGATGACAATCGGGTAATAATCGAAATCCACTTCACTTGCAATGCAAGTTGTGATGAGGACATCAATACCATTGTTACACCCACAGCCCCTACTGTTACATATACTGGACCAATTACTAGAGCTCGCGCACGCCAATTAAATTACTAGGTACTTTCGTTTCTTGGTAATGATTCTAATGTTCATGAGATTATGATGCTGCCTAAATTGGATACATTTGTTTTGCTTTCAAATGAAGGGCCTAGCTTGGAGAAGGATGAACATTGGAGCAAGAACACGCATGAAGTTGATGGCATGCGCAAGGGGATCAAGAACGGAGTTACAAGTGATGATTTCAGGACTTTGAAGCCGCCATAAGGAGTGCATGAAGCCATGGACGAAATATACAAGATGCCACTTCATAATATTCGTCCATAGGCTATTCTAGGTGCTGCGTCACCTTATTAATGGGCCAGGCCCATGTAATTTCGAAATACTTAAGTATAGGCTATTTTTAGAGTCCGTATGTGTGGGGAAACAAGAGTTAGGGTTGGTTTCGGACCCCACCCTCAAGGGCCACGAAATTCCCCTCTCTTCCTCCATATATACAGCCCTTAGGGCGTCGTTTAGACTTTGGGTTTTGTTTAGATTAAAAGTTCGCCATAGCTGCAACTTCGCGTACTTCGTTTGTGTCCAACGAACAGACCAAGACGTCACAGAACCCCACCTTGATCAATAAAGCTTTCATCTTATATTCGCAATATCCAGATTGCAATCTCAGTTTCTTGCTTGTTCTTCGTTTGCTCGCAGGAAACAGGCCCTCGTGGTCAGGTTGATCGTGCTCCGACGTGGTCAATAACCCCTCGGAAGTTGGTTTAGCGATTGCTAAGGCGCGACGTCTCGCACGTTTGTAGTCGGATCGTCAAGGTCGACTCCCACAGAAAACGATAGCCACCATCTCATCGAAACATCGGGACACCTTTGCCTCTATCAAGTTGATAAAAAAGTAATTTGACGATGTACACATAGAGAGTGATGACCAGAGCCAGCGGAGGTTACGCCGCCACCGCCATGACCGGAGGCGTGACTCCGGGGATCCATCACCACCGATTGGCCACATCCTCTCCCGATCCGCCCTCCCGACGATGCCGCCGGAGCAGCACCGAATCACCGGGAAGGACGAACTCCGGATTGGTTCTCGCGCCGCCGGTCCCTCTAGACCGCGGGCCTACAACCTAGATCCTCGCCGTCCCCATCACCGGTGCCCACCTCTGGGGATGACGAGGTGGAAGAAAGGGGGAGGTGGCGGCGGCCGAGGGGTAGCCCCCCCCCCCCCCCCCGGGCGGCCCCCCGGGGGGGGGGGAAGGGGGGGGGGGGGGGGGGGGGGGGGGGGGGGGGGGCCCCCCCCCCCCCCCCGGCGATCGCCCTGGAGGGAGTGAACGAGGGGGTACGAGAGTTGGAGGTGGCGTCCTCGGAACCTTGTCGGTGGAACATCGACAGAATCCATCTCCATCTCTCTCATATCCTACAAAATTAAAAAATATATAGAAATGTGCCTTTTGAGTATTATATCACGTGCAACATATAAACAAAGAAGAACAATTATTTACATGCACCTCATCTGGTTGTGTAAAGCTCGCTGAGTTTTCAGCCCGGTCCATCATCACTACTTTAATGTCAGTCGACATTTTTTAAGCAGCATCCAAATCCATCAGCTTTTACCTACGAAGGTGGAAAAATATAAACAAATATTAGATTTTATTTAAAAAATGATGGTATTGAAAATATATATTCGTCGGTGAGCTGGTAGAAATAAGCGGTGTCCGTTTTTAACCGAATGAGATGTATGGTGCTTTATAGTAGAGTGAATGCCATGCCAATCTTAATAAATTGTAGGCTCATTCTAAATCACCTATTGATGATTATTTTCGGGAATCTCTACTATTTAGGTATGTGGTATTTCTCATTATAAAAAAGTGTGTTACATTTCTCTAGGAGCAAACATCCGATTTTCCCTTTATATAAAAAGTAGTCATTTATCCGCAATTTCTTGAATCCTTTTAAGTTATTTATATATACATAGAGAAATCGTCCGACACATCTCAACAACCGCAAGCAGTCCAACACAAAAACCAAATCGTTTGCATGGCGAGTTTAAGACACCTCATTTTTTTCGTTTTAAGAAGATGATGTTGGAACGATTAAAGTATATTCAGTTTTTTCTCTTAAAACTATGTTTATTTGTGTGATATTCTAAACTAAATTTATAGGACCGGTCTAGCGAGCGGCCGGCTGCTCGCTACACTTTGCGAGCGGCCGGCCTAAAATTGCAAGTTTTGGTCTCTAATAATCTATAAATAGTAATTACCTAGTGTGTGTCTTTTTTGTCAGTTAGTGGATGTTTTCGTTAACATTAAATGCGTACAGACTAGTCTGTGAAATACATTTATTTTCGCCTCTTAAATCTTTAAAAAATCACATCTTTTAAACCACACGTTGGAATTCAGATCCGTTTTCATCTTTGGATTCATCGTAACGAGATCTTCGAAACTAGATCCCGCATGGGTATGTTTCGACGAATTTTTTTAATGCCAACTTTGGTGCTATATGGTGCAACTAAAGTACTGCATTGTGCAACTAGAATACATTGCCGCGTCAACTGAGTATATGTGTGTGTAACTAGTCCTGCCAACTAAATATCAATGCGTGTGCAACTAGTGTCTTGCCAACTAAACATCAATGTGTGTGTAACTGGACTATATTACAAGCCAACTAAGCATATGTGTGCAACTAGTATTCCTGCCAACTAAACACCGATGTGTGTGCAACTAGACTACGTTACAAGCCAACTAAACATCAATGTGTGTGCAACTAGACTATATTACAAGCTATGACAATTCATATGCGACTATGCGGACCAGATTATGCAACTCTGTGGCCATGCGTGTGCCAACTAGGACTACTATGTGTGCAACTACAACTACTGTGGATGCAACTCCAAAAAACTGGGTTTAAAAAAATTGCACCATGCAGTACTAAACTTGCACAAAGTAGTACTGAAGTTGTACAATATAGCGTCAAAGTTGGCATCAAAAAAATTTCATCGAAACATACTCATGGAAGATCTAGTTTCAAAGATCTCGTCGCAAAGAATTTAACAGTGAAGACGGATCTGAATTCCGGCGCGCGGTTTGAAAGATATGGCTTTTTAAAAATTTAGAAAACCAAAATAATTATACGTGAATCTGTTTCTTTCAAATTGGACTAATCAGTGTGAATACATTAAATATTGATAACGACATGCACTAACAGATAAAAATACAACTCATGCATGATAAAAAAGCCCGGCCGCTCATTCTCTCCAGTTAGCGTGCAACCACTTTTTAGATTTTGGGAAGTTTATAAGTATGAAAAACCTTTATTTGTATATTCCATGTATAAGATATACTGTACATTCTTGTGGTCTCCTCATTATTTACTTAAAAAAAATCCTGTTTTTCTGAGCAAATGCAACGCAGCCTGGTTGTCCTTTTAAAAAATACATATATAAAAGAAGTCAAGACGGCTCTCACTCGCTCACTGATCGGGCACACTCACATCTCTCTCCGCCGCACTCACTCACATCTCACTCTCCCCCGCACATGTCGCCGCAGCCATCTCTCCCGGCTACGGCGCTGCGGCGACGCCGCAGCTATAGATCACCGTCTTGGCTTGGATCTGCTGCCTCCCCTCAACTTCCCGCCGCACCCCATCCCCTCCACCGCGATATCTCCGGTGAGCAGCGGGACCGCACATCTGGCCCGGTGAGCAGCCGGATCCGGCCGCCGGCCGGGAGGTGCAGAAGGCCTGGCCGTTATTCTTTGCGCCGGCGATGTAGCTGGAGAGAGGGTCTTCTCCGGTGAGCAACCGGACCGCACATCTGCCGCGGTGAGCAGCAGGATTCGGCCGCTAGTCACGCCGGCCACGTAGCTGTTGGGACGGTCCAACAATGTCTCCAGGCAGTCCATCTTCGGCAAGAGCAGAGCCGGGCTGCTGAAGAAGGCGCAGGAGCTCGCCATGCTCTGCGAGGCGGACCTTGGCGTCCTCATCTTCGACAGCGCCGGCAAGCAGATGGACTACTGCAGCCCCTCCACCATGTCCAATAGTTCTCCTTCGTCAATCTTCTCCAACCAATCTCATGGCACGTGCATACATCTCGATTCATCCCGGTTGCAAACTTATTTTGGATATTCTGTAATGCCCTGTCTAGCTAGGTGCCCCTCTGCGGCTCTAACGTGTATACTTTTAGATTGTTCTGTTTTTAGTACAAGAGTACATGTGTGTGGTGAACTGATAGATTCATTCCGGAAGATGAACTTATTAAAGTCACTTGAAATCCTTACAATCATCTAATGCCAAACGATCTGGGGCAGACACAATTGATATGTGTGAAATAGAAGATGAGAACGAACTTCAATTACCTAGAGTATGGGGATGCTCTGATTGTGTCCCGTGATGAAGTTAGTCAGGCAATGCTCATAATTTAGCTCCATGAGGCCATGGAGAAAAGGCTTGTGCCTCGCAAGGTACAGCTTTTGTCTACATGCTCAACAAAATATCGCCTACCAGACTTGCAGTATAATTCAGAAGGATGGTCAAAGGTTACTTTACGTTGTATTATTATTAGTCAGATAAGTTCAGCTAAAAAAAGTTAGATAACAAGAACCGAGTTGAAGTTGTAGATGTATACGTCCTTGCAATCAACGACCCTAGGATTTAATGGTGTGTATGAATCTACACTTTATTTTGAACACTAACTTGCAATTCATGCAATGATGATTAAACAAACTCCAGTCTAGTGGATTCATGCGACGATGACGAAGTATTTGTAAGACTAACTTGCAGACTTGCAGTGATGATTCACTCGCAGTGTTTGAAGTGTTAGCAGATGAGCCGCTAAATGGGAAAGCTCTGATCTTGAAGTAATTTTGAGTGTGTTAAAACTGAAAGTTAATTCCTTTGTTTGGTTGATAAACTTTCTGATATGCTTCATAAGTGGGTTCATGGATATGCAGTTAAAAGTGAGTAACTATGGTATTGTATATGATATTAAAATATTCAGTACAGTAGCAATGTAGAATTTCTACCAAACTGATGTTTGATTTAGTTATCTTTGTATCAACAGCCACACAACTGTATGAAGCCCTTTTTCTTTTGCACTTCCAACTGATAGGGTGGAGCTAATGTGAGAGGAGCTGGTCCTTGTGATAATCTCTGGTCACGGCTGCAGAAAAGGGCTTAACGGAATCTACCGAGTGCCTGCTGGTAGCTGGTGCAAACTTACTTGTTTTTGACATGGTAACAACGCTCTTTCTATCACATATTATTGTGTTTTCTTGGCTTTGCAGTTTCAGACTTTCAGTAGATATGTACTGATATGCAACAAATATACTATTCGAAAAAGAGAAACAAAATGTTGCTATTTGAAAATGTTATATAACACATGGAACAAAATTTTAATATGTTAATATATAACACACGAAACAAACAACAAAAAATAACATATTTTCAGGAGGAGCATAGTCATCATAGGTTTTAGAAATGGAGCTACAAAAACCACATATTCTGAAATGCAGTTGAAAAAAGGAGTGGAAGCATAGCAAAGTAAATAAACCTGCAATCATCTAAAAGGGACATCATCGCTAAGTTTCAAATACACTGAGAGGTACATATTTTTGTCAATTGATATTCAAGTACAATCAAGTAATGGTCCAAAAGAAGGATGATGTAGCCATTACAGAAAGACTACTGACAACATGAAAACTGTCATGGATCATTAGTCATGTTCTGAAACATGAAAACAGTACTGCTCCATCTTATATTAAACAATTCTTGTTTTTCATGAAGGGATTTTATGTGAAACAAGTTAACGAGCAGCTTCCCAAAAGAGATGGAAACCAATGGAACCTATGATATGCACATAAAAAAATGGAACCTATGTAAGTGCTCTCTGTTGACTTCTCCCTTCTATAAGCTATTGAAATCAATGGAACATTCCAGGATAAAGAATTTGGTTGTTACCAATCTAATAATCATACACCTTTTGATAATGTTATCAGCTAGCAACTGAAACTATATCACACTTTCATTTGATATCACACTCCAGTGCTAGCCTAATGCTGTTTATAAAATCCTTGCAGCCAAACATGTTGCCTTCTCAGTCGGCTGGAGCTTCATGTGGGTTATTCTATTTGGACTCCTATTTGCCGTGGTCAGATCATATGCAGTGTACAAATACAGTCTACATTCTACAGGTAAAACATCTCTACTCATTTCAACAGTAATGTTTTATTGATCCTCTCGCATGACGCTTATACTATGGTATGGTTCGGTTTTCATTGTCTGGTCAGCATATTAAGACTGCTATTGTATCCATTGTTACACTACCCTTTACCAGATTACGAGCATGAATGATTGTCTTCATTGCATGAACAGGTTGATCACAAGGACATGTGGGTACTTGTTCGATTGAATTAAATCTTTTATGAAATACAAATAACAACCTGCTCTGCTAATAATCTTGTATGGAAACTTCTCCTTTTAAATTCCTACATGATTGAACACAATAATGTTTTCGTTAATGCCATATACTTCACAATGCCCGAACCTTACACCAGGAAATGAAATTTACATAACTTGTAAATTAACTATATTTTTTAGAGAAAACTGAAATATATTCCAACCCAATGGATGGACTTGCCTTGAGCAGGAGATAGGAATGCCTTTTCTAATAACTACTACCGCATATGTAAACCTAATGCCCGGTAGAGAACTGCATTCAAATTCCCAAGGAGAAGACCACTTATATAGTTCACCAAATAGGTTCAACAATTCGACATAACTATAGATGTCAAGTCATGTGAGTACTTGTTTGATTGAAAGCAAGTGTACTTGTGTCACTTTATGAGTGAAACTGGGCCTAGCATTCGCGTTGATGGCATTATTCTACAGAAAAAATACAACGCTCCTGTAATAGAAGGCATTATGTTAGTGAATTCTCAGAAATCGGGATATGTGAAGTTACAGCAAGAAAGGCCTGAATTCAATTATGCTGCTTTATTGTATCAATCTGCAGCAGAACACACACACGAGTATATATACTAATAGTGTATCAAGCTGAATGGATGAAACCGAATATTAGACACTCGCACTGCTTGTGGCAAACTCTGGATCATAGTGGAAAACAAAGTATCTGGCTGGAAAGGCAATAACAAAACTTGATATAGTAGACCACAACGTTGAAATAATGCAATCTTATGCAATAATAAGATGGGCTGAGTATTGTGGAATTATGAAAAAAAATACCATCTTATAATCTTCAAAATTATGTCCATGAACATATTATAACCTAATAAAAGGGAGAAGGAAAATACAATACTGCAATTCAACATCTTTTATCATTGGTCAGTGAGGTATAACCAAAACAATCGTTCTGGTGAAAGTACATGCAAGATAATAAAGAACTTCTCCTTCTCAGGAGCATGCATACTTTGACCCTTTAGAGCCTACATTCATTCTTGATACCCATTAGTGATATCACCGAGAGGGGATAGGGGAACTTTTTGCACGTCTGCTTGTACATTCATGGTACCATCATCATTTTTCGTACGATATTAACCTTATATTCTGGAATGGAGGGAGTATATATACTATCATCGCAGTGCCGACACATAAAAACATTCTTACCTGATATCGTAAGGGCAGATAGATTTTCATCTTGTCGCTTGACGTTAGCCTCCTCTTTTTTCTTTCGATAAGCAGCTCGCCTCCGAGCCTTTATCATCTCTTTTTTTGTCAAGGTCCATAGAGGATGGTCGATTAGCATCAGTGATATCACTGAGAGGATGCCGTGGAACATTCTCCTGCCTCTTTTCCTCGTTATTACGTTGCATGCCAGCTAGTTATTATGTCTTTAAAGATGCCAGATGTGAGAGTAGTTGAGGCAGGAAAAGTACGAGGTATTTTTTTTATCGTATTTACTAAACATTAATTAATAATACCTGTCATTGGAAAGGAAGGTTGATTTTCATCTTGGAGTTTGACCGTACCATCATTTTTTCTTCCGATAAGCAGCTCGCCTCCGGGCGTTTTTCTGCTCCCTCTTTTCGCCTGTTAAGTTTTTTTTCATGACAGCTCCTGTCTTCATGTGATCGGATGTTGCATCAGACACAGGTAAAACCTCCAAGGCATCACGACCAGGAGCATGTACAGCTAATGGAACAACATAAAAGCCATAAGCTAGGTTAATGTATGAAAATAAACCACCTTAAGCACAAATTAGATCAGATCCAAGATGTATGAGGTAATACCATTTGAACTTTGTGGTACATTTGTCGCATAATTTTGTGTCAGATTACTAGGAGCCGGCAACGTATCTCCATTATATAGGAGTTAGATCGGACGGTTGTCTGCGTCATGTAAACATAACAAATATTGGTCCGAAATAAGGCAAAGTTGTAGGCACATGGTGTTAACCCTTCAGCAAAAGAATACCTACCCGAAATCAGATGGGAAGGTTGATGAACATATGTGTTATCACCATCGGTCTGTTCAACTATGATCCGTTCCGAGGGAATAATATGGACTCCTACAAGTCACAAGTCTGTTAGGTATGATTGATCACATAAAACACATAAAATTAAGCTCTGTATATTTGCACAACCTTAATACCTGGACTACTTGGGTAAATCTTGTCAACTTCATCAGCTACGGGTATAATCTCTGGGTTATAGTCGTCAACATTTGTCCCATCCATCAGGTCTGCAACACATTCAGTCTCCTGTGATGGTGCTCGACATGTATAGCAAAATTTGTAGTTGAACATATACCAGGAGGTACATATATACCTGGAGTATCATATGTGCTATCAGTCTATCACCATCGGTCTGTTCAACTATCACCCGTTCCGAGGGAGTAATATGGACTCCTACAAGTCACATGCTTGATCCATTAGACTCGGTCGTGCCCAAGTCTGTTAGGTATGATTGATCACATAAAATTAAGCTCTGTAATTTTGCACAGCCTTATAGCTGGACTACTTGGGTAAATTTTGTCAACATGTTGGCTACGGGTATAATCCCTTGGTTATAGTAGTTAACATTTGTCGCCTCCATTGGGCCTACAACACATTCAGTCTCCTGGGATGGTGTTTGACATGTATAGCACAATTTATAGTTGGACATATACCTGGAGGTACATGTGATGATGTCAGTCTGCTCCGTTGGCTTGCTGTGTGGATTCCCCATATGTAACTATATAAAAAAAAGACATGTCCAACAGCCTTAGGTTATTAGCAAATACTTGTAAACTGACTTTGCTGCTTACATCTTAATAATGCTAACATCAACTGTTCGTCTGATTGCAAACCGATCACATGAAATTCCAACAGTCCTATTGTACAGAAAGTCAGTCCATAAGGGCATATATGTCCAACAGACTGCTACTTTGATATATGAGTTTTGATGTAGAGGTCAAAAAAGAAAGACATGTCTAACAGACTCTGCTACTTTGCAAACATGAACTGTTCATCTGATTGCTCCTTATTACATGTTTAAAATTCAAAATGCTAACACAAACTGTTCATCTGATTGCAGCGAGATCAAGCAAAACTGCAACAGTTCTAAAGGCTGTCGAAGATCACAAGGGCAGCTCGCTATTGTACAGGACTTCGGTCCATAAGGGCAACTTGCTGAGATTTATGCTATACATGTCACAGAACAGGGATCAATATGAGGCGTCATTTGACTGAACTTCAGTCAGTACATGTTACAGAACTTCAGTCAATATGGGGCGTCATTGGATTGAACCCCAGAATTGTTTGACCTCTACACAACGACATTACAAAGAGAATCCGTGTACAGCATACCTGGGGCGTGCACTCCTATCGATTTGTTTAACCCCAGATTTGTTTGAGCTCTACAGATTATTGAGTTTTGTTTGTTTGATCCCGTACAGCATACCTGGGGTTGAAACCGAAATGCGTCTGCGGCGGTGATTCAGAACCGTGGCGCCCGTTCCGTAACATGGAGGCGAGATCCGGCAGGGTCTTTCTAGTGAGATCGGCGGCGGCGTCGTTGTTGTGCGTCTGCGTCAGTTCGCAGATCGCACGACGGCGGCGCTGTGTCCAGGAGATCGGTCGCCGATTCTGTAACGTGGAGGCGAGATCTGGCGGGTTTTTCCCAGTGAGATCGGCGGCGGCGAAGGGAATGAGCGACGGGGACGTAGGGACGGATGACGGCGGCGAACGACTCGTGCGTGCGAGTGCTTGAGGGCAGGATGAATCGCTCGTACGTGCGAGGGACTCGTTAATTTTCGTAGGGTTTTTTTCATAGATTTTTTTCACTGTTTTTTTAGGATCGATCGGAGGTTTGCCGCGTGGACCTTGTGGGTGCATTGTTATTTTTTTGGTTCGCGGGTTCAGAGGGAATCGCTGGGACGTGGGAGGTGGGAGGGAGGACGAAAATAAACCGGTGTTGATGGGATGAAACTTAACCGCGGAGACTATCAACTGAGACATTAGGATTAGAAATTGATGTTAAATCTACTGTATTTCAACTTCTTTATGGTTCATACCCTTCAATACTAGTCATAGGTGTAAACAACACATGAAAAACATAATCTGTCAAAAACAGAACAGTCTGTAGTAATCTGTAGGTTTTGAATACTTCTGTAACCTTAAAAATTCTGAAATAAATTAGTGGACGTGAGGAATTTGTCTATTAATAATCTGCAAAAAGAATTAACCTAATCTCACTCTCTAATAAAAATGGCAGCAAATCTCGTGAGCGCTAAAGTTTCCTTTTTAACAGGAAGATCGCAAAAACTTTCCCCAAATCTTTTCAAAGGTTCTACTTGGCACAAACACTAATTAAAAATATAAAACCACGTCTAAATGGAGACTAGATGAATTATTTATTACTAAACAGAGCCAAAAATCAAGAAACAAAAATAAAATTGGGTTGTCTCCCAACAAACGTTATCGTCTAACGCCGCTAGCTAGGCATTGACAATTTTGATGATGCTCACATGAAAGACAGGAATTGAAGCACAAAGAGAGCATCATGAAACACGTGACAAACACATCTAAGTCTAGCATACTTCCTATGCATAGGCATTTTATAAGTAAACAAATTATCAAAACAAACAAAAACTAGCATATACATGGAAGAAAAAGGAAACAATAGCAATCGCAACATGACGAGAGGTAATTTAGTAACATAAAAATTTCTACAACCATATTTTCCTCTCTCATAATAATTACATGTGGGATCATAAGCAAATTCAACAATATAGCTATCACAAAACATATTCTTAGCATGATCCACATGTATGCAAAGTTGACACTCTTTCAAAATAGTGGGATTAACATTAACTAAAGTCATGACCTCTCCAAACCCACTTTTATCAAAAACTTCATAAGATTGAACATTCTTCAAATATGTGTGATCTAAGGTTGACACTCTTCCAAACCCACTTTCAATATTATTGCAAACACCATTATCAATCTCATATTCATCATGGGGCTTAAATAAATTTTCAAGATCAAAAGAAGAATCACCCCAATCATGATCATTGCAACAAATAGTAGTCATAGCAAAACTAGCATCCCCAAGCTTGAGGTTTTGCATATCATTAACACAATTGACATTAAGATAATTTATGATAACATCATTGCAATCATGCTTTTCATCGAAGGAACTATCAAGTATGGGTGCAATAGCAACGATCTTATGTTTAACATAAGGAACTATAGCAAACTCATCTTCATAAATATTGGCATCATGGCTATAAGAATAGCAACCATCATGTTCATCAAGTGATATTTCAATCAAATCATCAGAATCATAATTATCTATAGATTCGTGCATATCATTATTTTCTTCCAAAGCAACGGTCATTCTCTCAATAAATTCCTTAACATAGGCATTGTGAGCATAGTTTTCATAGCAATATTTAAGTATGTCAAGATTTTCAGATTTTTAGAGAGTAATATCATACTTTTCAATCAAAGAAGCAACTTCATAAGCACCCTTAAAAGCAACAAATTCTTCAATTTGTTCGATATCGTAGTAACTATAAACACCCTTTGCATAAGAAGATAAGATTTCATTTTCATTAAACTCACATAGGCAGGGAAGGTGTTTTTTTAGGGTTCTTAGAGAATCAAGTAAAATCATAAATTTCACAAAGATTCCAAGCATAACACAACAATCTGTTTATTTGATCCCATAAGAGTTTCCCTTTTTCAGACAAATGGTGACGCACAAAATGAGCATGCTCATCTAAAGATTTCCCATCAACTAGGCTAGTTGGGGTTTCAGCACGAGCGCATAAGGACCGAAGATGATCCAAGTAGAACACTTTAAGTGGATCCATATCAATAGATTTTTAGCAAGCAAAGATGCAAGAAAATAGAAGGCACATGGAAACACAAACAAAAAGACATACGGGAAGAAGGCGAAGAAAAGGCAAAGGTTTTTTGAAAAACGTTTTAGAAGTGGGGGAGAGGAAAATGAGAGGCAAATGGCAAATAATGTAATGCGAGGGATAAGAGTTTGTAATGCATACTTGGTATGTCTTGACTTGTGCGTAGATATCCCCGGCAACGGTGCCAACAATCCTTCTTGATACCTCTTGAGCACTGCATTGGTTTTCCCTTAAAGAGGAAATGGTGACGCAGCAAAGTAGTGTAAGTATTTCCCTCAGTTTTTGAGAACCAAGGTATCAATCCAGTAGGAGACTACACACAAGTCCCTCGTACCTACACAAACAAATAAGAACCTCACAACCAACGCGATAAAGGGGTTGTCAATCCCTTCACGGTCACTTACGAGAGTGAGATATGATAGAGATAATAAGATAAATATTTTTGGTATTTTTATGATATAGATTGAAAGTAAAGATTGCAAAGTAAAATAGATTGGAAACTTATATGATAAAAGATAGACTCGGGGGCCATAGGTTTCACTAGTGGCTTCTCTCAAGATAGCATAAGTATTACGGCGGGTGAACAAATTACTATTGAGCAATTGATAAAAAAGTGCATAATTATGAGAATATCTAGGCATGATCATGTATATAGGCATCACGTCCGCGACAAGTAGACCAAAATGATTCTGCATCTACTACTATTACTCCACACATCGATCGCTATCCAGCATGCATCTAGAGTATTAAATTCATAAGAACAGAGTAATGCATTAGGCAAGATGACATGATGTAGAGGGACAAACTCAAGCAATATGATATAAACCCCATCTTTTTATCCTCGATGGCAACAATACAATACATGCCTTGCTGCCCCTGCTGTCACTGGGAAAGGACACCACAAAATTGAACCCAAAGCTAAGCACTTCTCCCATTGTAAGAAAGATCAATCTAGTAGGCCAAACCAAACTGATAATTTGAAGAGACTTGCAAAGATAACCAATCATACATAAAAGATTTCAGAGAAGAATCAAATATTGTTCATAGATAAACTTGATCATAAACCCACAATTCATCGGATCTCGACAAAACACACCGCAAAAAGAGTTACATCGAATAGATCTCCAAGAAGATCGAGGAGAACTTTGTATTGAGATCCAAAGAGAGAGAAGAAGCCATCTAGCTAATAACTATGGACCCGAAGGTCTATGGTAAACTACTCAGACATCATCAGAGAGGTTATGGTGTTGATATAGAAGCCCTCCGTGATCGATTCCCCCTCCGGCGGAGCTCCGGAAAAGGCCCCAAGATGGGATCTCTTGGGTACAGAAGGTCGCAGCGGTGGAAATAGGGTTTCATGGTGCTTCTGGATGTTTTCGGGGTATATGGATATATATAGGAGGAAGAAGCAGGTCGGTGGAGCTGCGAGGGGCCCACGAGGGTGGGGGCGCGCCCAGGGGGCAGGCGCGCCTCCCTGCCTCGTGGCCGCCTCGCTCCTTTCTTTACGTCTACTCCAAGTCCCCTGGATCACGTTTGTTCCAAAAATAACTCTCCCGAAGCTTTCATTCCGTTTGGATTCCGTTTGATATTCCTTTTCAGCGAAACACTGAAATAGGCAAAAAAACAACAATTTGCACTGGGCCTTGGGTTAGTAGGTTAGTCCCAAAAATAATATAAAAGTGTATAAATAAGCCCATTAAATATCCAAAACAGATAATATAATAGCATGGAACAATAAAAAATTATAGATACATTGGAGACGTATTAGAGGGGACATGGTTCTATTGCAGGGATGTCGCCAGTGCCCACAACTAGTTGGGCCTCCCACCGTACTCGGCAGAGAGGGTGAGGGCCCCCGAGTCCCTTTCGATGGCGAAGGAGGAGAAGACGGAGGTTGACATCTTGGCCACCGCCCTGGTCGGAGTTGTGAATACCGGTGTGAATGGCATGGATCTGCTCGAGACTTTTCTCACCCGGTGGATCCAGCCGCTGATAACCCACAAGTGTAGGGGATTGTTCGTAGCCTTCTTTGATAAATAAGTGTGTCGAACCCAACGAGGAGCTAAAGGCAGAACAAATATTCCCTCAAGTTCTATCGACCACCGATACAACTCTACGCACACTTGACATCTGCTTTACCGAAAACAAGTATGAAACTAGTTTGTAGGTGTGATGCTAGAACTACTTTGCAAGAATAAAACTAGAAGTAATTTGCAAGATAATAAAAGTTAGGTGTTTAGTAAAAGGGTTTTTGTCAATAGAAAGTTATTTTTCCCTAGACAATTGATAACAAGTACCGGTAATCATTCTCACAATTCTATATTAGGGAGAGGCATGAGCTAACATACTTTCTCTACTTAGATCATATGCACTTATGATTGGAACTTTAGCAAGCATCCAAAACTACTAAAGATCATTAAGGTCGTGAAACCCAACCATAGCATTAAGTATCAAGTCCTCTTTATCCCATACGCCATAGCCCACCTACTCGGGTTTAAACTTCTGTCACTCTCGCAACCCACCATAAGCGAACCATGAACATATTGCAACACCCTACAGTGGGGGGGGGGAGGGCCCCTCACGTTCGCACGAGAACGGAGGGCACCATAGGACAACACCATAAATAAAATATACAATCATACCAACCAAGATCACGATTAACCCACATAACAAAACAGATCTACTCAAACATCATAGGATAACCATAGATCATTGGGAAATAATATATGGAGTTGAGAACCATGTTTAAGTAGAGATTACAGTGGGACAAGAGGTGTTACACTGCTGCATAGAGGGGGAGAGAGAGTTGGTGTTAACGGTAGCAAGATTGTTGATGTAGATCACCGTCTTGACCGTTGCCCCGGCGGCACTTCGGCGCCACCGGGAGCAAGGGGGAGAGAGCCCCCTACTTCTTCTTCCTTGGCCTCCCCCTAGATGGGGAGGAGAATTCCCCCTCTGGTCCTTGGTCTCCATGGCGGCGGAGGGGCGGGAGCCCCTCCGAGATTAGATCTCCCTCTCTGTTCTCTTCTGTTTCGCGTTCCCTAGATTTGGCTGAAAACCGTTTCTTATATTCCCGGAGCTTCGTAAGTCCGATTGCGCTGAAATTTTTACCCGATTTTTTGCCATAAATTATCTTTCTTGCGCCAGAAGAAGGGCCCAAACCAACCTTCGAGGAAGGAACAAGACATCTAGGCGCGCCAGGGGGTGCCTGGCGTTCCCTGGTGGGTTGTGGGCATTGTGGGCCCCCGTTTGTGTTGATTCCACCTCCTAAAAAACACATATATTCCAAAATAATTCTTCATAAATTTTTATCTCGTTTGGACTTCATTTGATATGGATTTTCCGTGAAATAAAAACATGCAACAAACAGGAACTAGCACTGGGCACTGGATAAGTAAGTTAGTCCAAATAAATCATATAAAAAGTTGCCAAAAGTATGTAAAAGTTGAATAATATTGGCATGAAACAATCAAAAATTATAGATACGACGGAGACGTATCAGCATCCCCATGCTTAATTCCTGCTCGTCCTCGAGTAGGTAAATGATAAAAAAAGATAATTTTTGATGTGGAATGCTACCTAGTATAAACTTGATCATATATCAAATCATGGCATGAATATTAAGACATAAGTGATTCAAAGCAATAGTCTATAATTTGACATAAAGACATCAATACTCAGGCATCCCAATAAACAATCATGTCTTTCAAAATATCAATGCTAAAGAAAGCTATCCCTACAAAATCATATAGTCTTGTCATGCTCTGTCTTCTTAACACAAAGTATTTATCATGCACAACCCCGATGTCAAGCCAAGCAATTGGTTCATACTTTTTAACGCGCTTTAGCTTTTTCAACTCTCACGCAATACATGAGTGTAAGCCACGGATATAGCACTACGGGTGGAATAGAGTATGATGATAGGGGTAAATATAAAGAAGATAAAAAAGTAAGAAAGTCTCACATCGATGTGGCTAACCTACGGGCTATGGAGATGCCCATCAATCGTTATCAACGTGAGGAGTAGGGATTGCCATGCAACAAATTCACTAAGAGCTATAAGTGTATGAGAGCTCAATATGAAAACTAAGTGGGTGTGCATCTAATACTATAATGAAAAATTCCCACTAGTATATGAAAGTGACAACATAGGAGACTCTTCAAATGAAAAACATGGTGCTACTTTGAAGCACAAGTGTGGTAGAGGATACTAACAATGCCCCTTCTCTCTTTGTTTATTTTTTATTTTTCTTTTTTCTTTCTTTCTTTTTTCCCTTTTTCTTTTTTTTCTCATTGTCCGGAGTCTCATCCCGACTTGTGGGGAAATCATAGTCTCCATCATCCTCTTGTCACTGGGGCACTGCTCTAAAAATGGATAATGATGATCATCACACTTCTATTTACTTATAACTCAAAAGAAAATAAAAATTACAACTCGATACCTATGACAAAGTATGACTCTATATGAATGCCTCTGGCAATGTACTAGGATGTGCAATTATGTAGCATAACATGTATGAAAAATGATGAACGGTGGCTGAGCCACAACTACTATGTCAGCTATATGATCATGCAAAGGAATATAATAATGAATGCTCAAGTCATCAAACTGAAGCGGTGGAAGTTGCATGGCAATATATCTCGGAATGACAATGGAAAAGCCATAATAGGTAGGTATGTGTAGCGACCCGACCTCAGACGGTCAAGTCTTTGTGCTTAAGTGTCATCCCTGGATCGGTATGCTGACACACACAGTACTCGAGGATTTATAACAGAGGTAAATCACATGTATAAAGTAACGTAAATACTATTACCTCAATCCAAATAGCGGAAGTAACAACAAGGTTGTGGATTACGATCAACACCAACGGCAAAGTTGAGTGTAGAAATCGTAACCCTAACATATCACTTACTCGTCGTAAGAATCCTGCAACATGAGACGTTACAGCCACAAAGGGTCAGTACATTGAATGTACTGGCAAATTCACACCATAGGATAAAGATGAATAATAACTATCACTACATGCATATATGGCTGGTGGAAAAGCTCTACGGTTATAATATTTTTGCGAAAAGCCAATTTTTTCCTACTGCAAAGGAATATATTTTATTTAACTACAAAGTTGGTTGATAAATATTGAGAAGGTTCCTCCAACTCAATCCCAAATTAACATCAATAACCAAACAAATTATTTAGATAACGTGATGAGATCTATACGATAATCCAAGATCCAGATACTCAAGATGTCCATAACCGGGGACACGACTAATCATGATTAGTTTGTACACTCTGCAGAGGTTTGTGCAATTTTCCCCACAAGACTCGATCTCCTCCGTTGTATTTCTCGCACTGCAGGGTGTTTGAGAAACGGATGACCGAGACACAGTCTTTCAGAAGCATTAACTCTTTACTCCGGGCAGACCGGTACACCTACAACCCCCCTACATCTGCTAGTCCACCTCTTCAAGAGCTCACACAACTTACTCAACTATGCCAGAGCCCATAATGGCCTGTGGCTGCACACGGAAGTTTCTAGCATGAATAATCTTATGATCCCTTTGAGCCTGAGTGGCAAACCATAGGATGATCACACGGTAACCCCGGGATCTCCTAGGACAACACTGGTATATCCCCAGGTGTCCGGGCAAGTCCACTGGTATATCCCCAGGGTGCCCCTACCAATCCACCCAGATGTGTATTAAAGTAGCCACCTTAAGTTAAACCTTAGTTAACACTAAACTCTCACATCTTTCCTGAATTATCTCAAACCAATCCATGTCTACGAGCATAGCATAACAGTATAAGCATAACGTAGTAGTAACTCCCAAGGTTTGAATGCAGGACAATAGGTTCCTACCTCATCAACTACTTCCCAATACCCACATATTATCAATCCTATTCATGCAATGTTTGAGGGTTGAAACTAATGCATAAAAACTGGGTAATGAAGGGATATGATCAAAGTGTGAACTTGCCTCGTATTGTTGATGAAAATGATTCACACTCATAACTCCTGATAGTTCTATTCGTCACAGTCCGGTCAATCTATCATAAGCAAGCAATAGCAATCACACATAAGCAATCACTCCAAAGATCGGAAAGAACGAAGAAAACAATTCAAAAAACTTCAAAACCAAGCAAATAACTCTTGCAACAGAAAATAATTTATAATAGTATCAAAATTAAGTGAATTTGGCCTTATCAGAAAGTTTAGGTCAAGAACTTCGATTTGCAAAAATAATCAATTAAATCAGAGTTATAAAACTCAAGTTATGAACAAAAGAAGTTTGAATATGAATCTGAACAAATTTCGAAATTTTAAAATTTCAAAAAAGTTGATGTGACAGGTTCACTGGATAGGTGAAAACAAGATAAAACCATAGGCATTGGTTTCATCTAATTTGGATGAATGAGTAAAAAGTTATGACTATTTGAAAAATCAGGGCGAAGCTGTTTTACGGAAGAAAAATAGCCACGGCTAAAAAAATTCTAGGTCTAATGTATAAATACAGAGACTAATTGATAATCTAATTATTCTATCGTACTAGTCTAGAAATAATAAACTATGAAAGTATAAAAAGAAAAAAATGAAAAAAATACCTTTATAAGGCAGAGAAAAGACGACTTCGGAGAGAGGAGACAACTTTCGGAAGTCCCGCCCGCCAAAGAGGAGAATTTTTTTTGAATCTAGTCAAACCAAAATATTGATTTAACCCGAATCAGATGATTTTTAAAGGCTCTACGGGTCTCTATTTATAGATGGAAAAGAGGCTTAAAGGTTAAAGGCTAGGCAATGTGGGACTAAACGTAGACAAAAATAAATGAAACAGAGAAGAAAAAGGCTAAACGCCTTGCACGGGCCTAAAGGTCTCAGCTGGCCGCGCACTGTAGTTTTTTTCTAAACAAAATTCAGTCAAAAGAAAGTTGGCTGGGCCTGGCCCATGTAGGAGAGAGGAGAAAATAAAATAAAATGATGGGGCGCCCGATGCCACTATGCTGTGCACGTAGGCGACAGTTAGTTCCAGGCGCACGTGCAGTTTTTTAAGAAACAGAAAAGGAAGAAAAAAATAACAAAAATAAAATAAAATTTTATATAGGCATATTATATATCAAAATTTTCAAAAAAAGATTTTCTACAGCTTGAACATTATTGTAGCATCAAATAAATTCCAATTTTTTAAATAAAGCAAAGAGTGCTACAGCTATAATAAAACCTAATAAAATCATTTTAAAAATACCAAAATAAATGCAAATTTATTTCTCTCCAATTTTCTAATGTAGGGAATCATTTTACCATATTTTCCATATATTTTATTTTTGGAGAAAAATAATTTGAATAAAACCAAATAACTCCAAATTGAAAATAATTTCAAAGGAACCTTGAATTTGATTCTTTTAAACTTCCAACTCATATTTCATATGTTTATGAAGAAGTTATTTTATCTTCTCTCATGAAAATCATTGAGTTGCTTGAAGTTTCTGAATTTGAAATATTTCCAAATGAAATTCAAATCTTTTCAAAAACCCTTTTCATTTATTTAAATGGAAGAAGTCATGTCATCTTCTCTCTAAGGTTTTGTATTTGAAAAGAATTTGAATTCACGGAGATCATAAATGCAAAAAATGAAAGTTTGGGAAAGTCCTTTTATTCCCTCTCATTTAACTTTCAAAAAGTTTTGAATTTCACTCACTTTCAGTCAATCAATCACACAACAATCAAACAATCAATCAAATCTATTTATTTAATATAACATTCCAAAATTTAAAATTTTGGGATGTTACAGTATGGTGGCTGTTTTGAGGAAGATATAATAAGGCTTATGTGTGATAGAGCGTATCATATCACGAGGTTTGGATGCACCTGCGAAGTTTGCACCACGTCTCGATGTGAGAAAAGGCAATGCACGGTACCGTAGAGGCTAGCAAATTGTGAAAAGGTAAGAGTGCGTATAATCCATGGACTCACATTAGTCATAAAGAACTCATATACTTATTGCAAAAGTTTATTAGTCCTCGAAGCAAAGTACTACTACGCATGCCCCTAGGGGGATAGATTGGTAGGAAAAGACCATCGCTCGTCCCCGACTGCCATTCATAACGAGGACAATCAATAATAAATCATGCTCCAACATCATAGCATAACGAGAGACTATACATGCATGCTTCGGGAATCACAAACCTTAACACCAATATTCTTACTAACCACAACCTTTTACTAGTACCTTCCACATATTATCATCTCTATATCGCAAAACTATTGCAAGGAATCAAACATATCATATTCGGTGATCCACAAGTTTGATGTAGGATTTTATGACTAACCATGCAATTAACCAATTCCTTTTGACTCTCTAAATAGATATAAGTGAAGCATGAGAGTTTAATTCTTTCTACAAAAGACAATGCTCTAATAAATATAAGTGAAGCAAAAGAGCATTCTTCAAACAACGGTTTTCTATGTGAAGAGAAACAGACAATCCAAACTTTTTTTTGAAAGATCCAGCTTTTCGCTGGCATTTCATTGATAAGCAGGAAGCAGTGGGAAAACAAAAGGTGGAGAGAGGATCCAGGGGATCCAAGGGCTTGCCACAGATCGGCAATCCTTAAGTGACAAAAAAACTAGGGTTTATATCTCATGGTGGTTCCCCGAAGGGGCTCTCAATGCAGTATGCATTCGCGGCTCGCCAAAGCTCGATGCAGTCTGTGATCCTTCTGATGATGTTGGAGGCCCTTGGGGTGCTTTTCCTGAAGGTGGTGTTGTTCCATTCCTGCCATATCTCCGAGCAAACCGGCAGTAGTAGTGTGTTGGCGCCTTTTTGCCATCTTGGTGCGGACCTGTCCAGGGCGGCCAACGCAATGGAGGAGTGATGGAGGTCTTGCCAGTTCGTAGCTGGAGCTAGCGAGGCGCAGCCCGTCCATGATCTTATCTTTTGCCAGACACCCTTGGCCATTGGGCACTCCCAGAACAGATGCTTCGAGGATTCAAGGTTTGGAGTGCACAGCTGGCAGAAGTACTAGTTCTTCCAGCCGCGGCGTTGAAGTTTGTCGTTGCACCACAGCCTGTTTTGCAGCATGAGCCAAGCGAACATCTTGATCTTCCTGGGGGCCCAAGCACTCCATATGATCTTGCCGAAGACCGAGGACGTCATGCCCTGGAATTGCACCCGGTAAGCTGATCTTGCCGAGTATTCGCCCGTCCGCTCGAGGATCCATCTGATGGAGTCGGGGGTTCCCGCACGTAGTTCGCCAACTACGCCATGGAGCCATCTATGCAAGATCAGGATGTCGTGGATCAGATGTTCAGTACGGCCATGGGCTAGGTCCTTGATTCAGCTGTCGTCCGCCAGGGCCTCCTTCACCATCCTGTTCTTTCTCGGAGCATGCAGAACCAACCATGGGAATTGCTGGGCGAGCGTGCCCGACCCCATCCAATGAGAGTGCCAGAAGGACGCCGTCGCGCCATCGCCGATACTGACCGAGGTGGCCGCCGTGAAGAGGGAGAGGTCATCATCGTTGCAAGGCAGGACCGAGCCCACCCATGGGCGCTTAGGGTGGTGCCATGCGAGCCAGGGCCAGCGTAGGCGAAGGGCACGTCCAAACCGCGAGAGGTCAGGGACTCCTAGGCCTCCATTTTCCGTTGGAGTGCAAACCGCTGCCTAGCTAACTTTGCAACTTGCGCCAGAGATTTCCTTGTCTTGCTTCCAAAGGAAACGAAGGCGGCATCTGTCAATTTCTTTGAGGTTCTTTTTTGGCACCTTCAGCACGGTGAGTGCAAAGGTCGGCATGGCGCTGAGAACGCAGCGGACCAGCACGCGCCGTCCCGCGATGTGGATTAGGTTTCTCTTCCAGCCCGCCAGCCGGGCTTTGATCCTATCGATGATGAACTGCAGATGCACTAGCCGAAGCCGGCCGATGATAAGTGGCAGACCCAGGTATTTGATCGGAAAAGGGGCGATTGAGCCACTGAAATTGTGCAGCACATGTGCGAGGTCTAGGTTGTTGTAGCTGACCGGCGATGCCGTGGATTTTTCTGTATTGGTGCTTAACCCTGTAGCGCGTTCGAAGTGGCGTAGGCTGCCCAGGAGAGCGTCAACCTCCCGACGGGTTGGGGTGATGAAGACAACTGCGTCGTCAGCGTAGAGACTCACCCTGAGCTTCAAATCGCGGCCAGGTATCTGTTGTAGGAGTTGTAGCTCGACCGCCTTCACCAACAGGTGGTGCAGAGGGTCTATGGCGATGATGAAGAGAAACAGTGAGAGCGGGTTGCCCTGGCGAAGACCGCGACGGTGGGCAAAGTGGCGGCCTGGCACCCCGTTCAAAGAAACCGCCGAGGACGCCGAGGAGAGGAGCAGGGCCACCCAATCTCGCTAGCACGCGCTAAACCCTAGCTGCTATAGCAAATCTAGCAAGTAGTCCCACGAGGCCATGTCGAACGCCTTCTCGGTGTCGAGCTTCATGAGCAGAGCCGGCGTTCTGCGACGGTGGAGGTGGCGAATGGTGTTTTGCACATAGAGGTAACTATCATGGATGCATTTGGTTTTGAGGAATGTCGTTTGCGCCAGAGAAATGATAGTGTGGAGCACCTTCACCGGCCTCATGGAGAGGACCTTGGAGATTAGCTTCGCCATCGAATGGATCAGACTAATCGGGCGATAGTCCGTGATCGCGGCCGCTCCGTCCTTCTTGGGGAGGAGAACGATCATTGCCCGGTTGATGACGACCACGTCCCCTCTGGCTAGGTGATAGAAATGGTGAAAAACTGGCATGACGTCTAGCTTAATGATCGACCAGCATACTCGGAAGAATGTTCCGTTGAAGCCATCCGGCCCAGTGCCTTTTCCTGCGGAGAAGCACAAATCGCCTACCAAACCTCCTCCTCTGAAAATGGGTTATCTAGACCTACAGCCGGCAGCAATGGAAGATTGAGCAATTTCCAGGCAATGGTGGTGTCTCTGGCTGGCGCCGCCCCAAGGGAGGAGCTGAAGTGGCCGTAGATGGCGCTAGCCTTGTCGTTGTGTGACGTGACGGTGGAATCTGGCATGTGGATGGCATGGATGAAGTTTTTCTGCCGCCTAGCGTTGATTTTGGCCTAAAAAATGTCGATCGGGCTTCTCCAGCCTGCAGCCAAGTGATGCGCGAGGCCTGGCGCTTCCTGGCCCTCTCGATCGCCGCCAATCCGAGGACGCGGAGCTTGAGCTTCTTCCGGAGAGCGAGCTCGCCGGCAGAAAGCTGCCTATGTTCTTGGGCGGTGTCAAGGTGGAGGACAACTTCATTTGCGATCTGCAGCTGAAGGCGAGTGTTGCTGAAGAAACCCTTTGCCCAGATTTTGAGGTCCTTTGCCGCCCTATCTAGCTTGACACGGATGCGTTTGTATGCACAGCTAGAGGCAACGGGGTGATCCCACGCATGCTGCACCATTTCGTGGAAATGGGGGAAACGTGGCCAGAAGGATTCAAACCGGAAATGAGCCAGTCGGCCTGGTGCGGTTGCTGCAGCGAGCAGAAGGGGGCAGTGGTCAGAGCAGGATGTTGAAGCAGGGTGCAGGAGGAAGGTTGGGAAGAGAGTGTCCCAGGCATTGCTGCAGAAGAACTTGTCGATGCTAACAAGGGTCAGATCGTCGCGCTCGTTACTCCATGTGAAACGGCGGTTTTTGCATCTAATCTCCCGGAGGCCTGCGGCGTCGATCACCGCGTGGAATTTGCCCATCATCCTACGGTTAATGTTGCTATTATTCTTGTCACTAGCCTTGTAAATGAGGTTGGAATCGCCGTTGATGAGCCATGGGTCGTTTGGTGGTGGCGCCGTCCTAGCTATTTCTGCCAGGAACTCGTCCTTTCTACCATCGTCAACGGGGCCGTACACCGTGGTCAGCCAAAACGTTGTTGATGTTGACCTCAGGGTGACGCGGGCAGTGATGGAGAAGAGGCCGATGGCATGCAATTGCACATCTACAATAGAGCTGTCCCAGAAGATTGCTGCCCCTCCCCTGGTGCCGGAGGCGGGGAGCACGACGCAATCAATTAGTCTTGCACCACCGACGTCCTTGACCAGGGGGCGACTCCAGGTTTCGATTTTGGTCTCCTGGAGGCAGAGGATGGCTAGCCTATGAGCTTCTGCCGTTTCACAGACAACTGCGTGTCATGCCGGCGTGTTTAAGCCACGGATGTTCCAGCTCATGATGGGGCAATTTGTGTCAATCATTAAACACTATGAAGCTGCTCCTACGACTACGAATATCATTAATAAAAGATGGGTACACCTCGCGGTCCGGGGGTTGCCGACAGCCACCAATAGGCCCCAAGGCCATACTCAAAATATATAAGTGAAGTGCAATGAGCATTCTGTAAATAAACCATGGACTATCTCATACCAGCATGGTGCATAAAAGAAAAATGAAAACTAAATGCAAAATACGCTCCAAGATTTGCACATAGCACGTGAACGAAACGAATCCGAAAACATACCGATACTTGTTGAAGAAAGATGGGATGCCTTCCGGGGCATCCCCAAGCTTAGACGCTTGAGTCTCCTTGAATATTTACTTGGGGTGCCTTGTGCATCCCCAAGCTTGAGCTCTTCCCTCTCCTCCTTCTCCTCATATCGAGACCTCCTTGATCTTCGAATACTTTATCCACACAAAACTTAACCAAACTTTTAGTGGCGGGGTTAGTGAATATGGTAATGAAATCCCATCATGTACTGCTGTAACATTATTGTATAATTATAAACAAACATTACCCACTGTAAGCTATCACAATTCTATGGCCCCAAGTCAAGGAGGTTTCAACAAGAATTCAAACATATGCAAATAATGAAGCTATAACAGCAATCTGTGAAAACAAGACAGTCTGTAAAGATTTGAACATCCACCATACTTCTGTAACTCAAAAAATTCTAAAAAGTTAGGACAAAATAAACATTTTGTATATAAAGACAGTACAAATTTTTTTAAGAACCGTTTGACGTTCCGGTAAAAAATGTAAAATCGAGCACTACAGCCAAAGTTTCTGTTTTGCACCGCACAAACCAACAAGCACTCTACTCATCCTAAAGGCAAAACTTGGCACATCATTTTTATAATACAATGGAATTGTACAAGGGGATAATTATTTTTGTGAGAATTTTCATGAAAAATTCTACATTGTTTCCATGAGCATGAACACAAGTGTTCAAGGTCGACCCTCACTTCTCCAATGCATAACTTCCAATCGCTTCTCTTTTGTGAAAAAGTTTTTAAGTTTCCCTCTATATTTTTTGTTTTTTAAACTTTATAAAAGCACTCAACAGAAATAAATGACTCTCTAAAACTTCCGTGTTGTCTCCCTGGCAGTGCTTTCTTTAAAACCATTAAGCTAGGCATAAAGTGCTCAAGTAATGAATCCACCCGGATCCCAAGGTATATCAAAGCCAATTTTAATTAACAATGATTTGGCATTTAGTAGTGAGCACAAAGTGATGTGTGTCATGTAACAACGAAGTCTAGCTCTCTTCCTATGCATAGGCATGTCATATAAGAACAATTCATTCACATCAAGTAAAGGCCAATACATAGGATAAGAAGTTTCTTGCAACTTTATTGTGTTGGAAACATAGAGAGATGGAGAAGTAGTTCCTCTCTCATAATAATTGCAAGTAGGAGCAGCAAGCACATGCATATTATATTCATCAAAATCATCATGTGTAGTGGTCAAAGGCAACCCATCAATGCAATCCTTAAAAAGTGCAAACTTCTCCAATGTAGTGTAGTTTGGAGAATTCAAAAAGATAATAGGACTATCATGCATAGGTGCAATAGCAACAATTTCTTTCTTAACATAAGGAACTATAGCAAGTTCATCTCCATAAGCATAATTCATATTGGCATCTTGGCCACAAGCATAGCAAGCATCAAGTTCATCAAAAAGGTATATTTCAGAAGAATCAATGGGATCATATCAATTGTCATAACATTCATCCTTCGGTAAGAACAAAATAGTGCATAATATTTTTCACATAACGAGCATCGAGGGTTTTAGGAGGTTCCCCATCTCCATGAGTAGCAAGTACAACTATTTTTTTGTTGTTTCATGTTCCATATCCATAACTAAAGATACAGAACAACTTAGAACAGGAAATAAAAACTACTTAGTTGTAAAGCAAACAAGCACACACGAGAAGATTCACCCCACGCTATTGCTCCCCGGCAACGGCGCCAGAAAAAGGTCTTCATAACCCACAAATATAGGGGATTGTTTGTAGCCTTCTTCGATAAATAAGAGTGTCAAACCCAACGAGGAGCTAAAGGCAGAAAAAATATTCCCTCAAGTTCTATCGACCACCGATACAACTCTACGCACACTTGACGTTTGCTTTACCGAAAACAAGTATGAAACTAGTTTGTAGGTGTGATGCTAGAACTAATTTGCAAGAATAAAACTAGAAGTACTTTGCAAGATAATAAAAGTTAGGTGTTTAGTAAAAGGGTTTTTGTCAACAAGGAAGTTATTTGTCCCTAGGCAATCGATAACAAGTACCGGTAATCATTCTTGCAATTCTATATGAGGGAAAGGCATGAGCTAACATACTTTCTCTACTTGGATCATATGCACTTATGATTGGAACTCTAGCAAGCATCCACAAATACTAAAGATCATTAAGGTCGTGAAACCCAACCATAGCATTAAGTATCAAGTCCTCTTTATCCCATACGCCATAGCCCACCTACTTGAGTTTAAGCTTCTGTCACTCTCGCAACCCACCATAAGCGAACTGTGAACATATTGCAACACCCTACAGCGGGGGCCCTCACGTTTGCGCGAGAATGGAGGTCACAATAGGACAACACCATAAATAAAATATACAATCATACCAACAAAGATCACGATTAACCCATAGGACAAAACAAATCTACTCAAACATCATAGGATAACCATAGATCATTGAGAAATAATATATGCAGTTGAGCACCATGTTTAAGTAGAGATTACAGTGGGGAAAAGAGATGTTACACCGCTGGATAGAGGGGGAGAGAGTTGGTGTTGACGGTAGCAATATTGTTGATTTAGATCACCGTCTTGATCGTTGCCCCGGTGGCACTTCGGCGCCACTGGGAGCGACGGCGAGAGAGCCTCCTACTTCTTATTCTTCCTTGGCCTCCCCCTAGATGGGGAGGAGAATTCCCCCTCTGGTCCTTGGTCTCCATGGCGGCGGAGGGGCGGGAGCCCCTCCGAGATTGGATCTCCCTCTCTGTTCTCTTCTGTTTCGCGTTCCCAGATCTGACCGAAAACCGTTTTTTATATTCCCAGAGCTCTGTAACTCCGATTGCGCTAAATTTTTTACCCGATTTTTTCCATAAATTATCTTTCTTGCACCATAAGAAGTTCCCCAACCGACCTTCAAGGAGGGAACAAGACACCTGGGCGCGCCAGGGGGTGCCTGGCGCGCCCTGGTGGGTTGTGGGCACTGTGGGCCCCTGTTTACGTTGATTCCACCTCCTAGAAGTCACATATATTCCAAAATAATTCTCTATAAATTTTTAGCGCGTTTGGACTTCGTTTGATATGGATTTTTCGTGAAACAAAAACATGCAGCAAACAGGAACTGGCACTAGGCACTGGATAAGTAAGTTAGTCCAAATAAATCATATAAAAATTTGCCAAAAGTATGTAAAAGTTGAATAATATTGGCATGAAACAATAAAAAATTATAGATACGATGGAGACGTATCAGCCACTGTGGGCCAGGGTGCACCCATGTGGTTGTACGAGGAACCGAATGACCCCACCTGAGTGCACCCGGAGGAGCTCGCCGAGAAGGACATGGAGGCCAAGATCAAGGCCATCACCTGCGCCCGAGACAACCCGTGGGGAGCCAGGATGGTGCCGGCCTACTCCAAAGAGCTCTTGCCGACTGTTGAGGTAAAGTGTTTCTGTCTTATTGACTTGATGGTACATTGTTTTTTGTATATCTGATTCCAGTGTCGTGATGCGTCTGCCCTTTAGGAATTTCAGAACATGATCTCTAACATTCCGGCAGTTGACCGGTCACCTGAGGATGTGGTGAGTGACACCGTGCGCCACTACTCGGAGGAGTCTAACGATGACAAAGAGGAGAGCAACAAGGACGCGAGCTCTGAGGATGGGGAGGAGGACGAGTCCTCTTCATCCTACAAGGCCCCGAGCGAACCCGCTCGAAGGCACAACATGATCCGAGTGGCAAGGTGGGTGGGGCTCCGTTGCTGACTGCTTCGGGGCAGACAACTCACAGCGCCAAGCGTGCTCGCGCTGAGGCTGAGAGCTCGGTGAAGAAGCAGCCGAAGTTGCCCAAGAAGATCGCCATGAAGCCCTGGAAGGCCGCGGTGCGCCAGATCAAGGTGGTAGTGCTTGTAGCTTCGACGTGAGTGTTCTTGTTAACATTTCACATATTCTTTGCATTGACTAGGTAGCTGACCGAATGCTGCTCGATCTTGTAGCAATGACACCTGGACGACGTCAGCAGACCTGCAAGCTCACAAGCAGGGTTCGGGTGATGTTGATGTGGCGGACGCCGCCACCTCCAGAGGTATTTTTTACCGACTGATTTGGACGGTCAGGTTTCTTCCAACTGGTCTTCACTGATTTTCCTAGTTCTTGTATTCGTGCAGCTCCACCAGAGATCATTCAGCTGGATGATGAGGAGAGGATTGACTCACCCAACCCAGAGGCCATCATGGAGAAGGCATCGGGCATCGACATGCCAATGCGGGACACCTCCCCCCGTCGAGTGGCTCGCGTTTCTCCGGCGAAGGCCGCTGCGAGAGCTATGGTTCCAAGTCCTCTGGCCCAGGGTGGCTCGACATCTTCGAGTGCAATGGTCCTAGCTACAGGGTCGACACTAGCTCCTCCAAGTGGGTCAGTGGTGGTTCCAGCTCCGAGACCTGCATTCGCGTCTCTGTCGGTCCCAACCACCTCCTTCCCCCTGTACCATGTACCTGAAGATCAAGTGGGGGTGAGCAAGGAGGCTCTGATACAGGTGGGGCCGATGAGCGATCGCTGAAGGATGCTTATGACGCCAACGAGGTGCTGCAAACTAACATCCGAGTAAGTGCCATTGTGAGTATGATTTCCAGTCGAAGTTTTTTCTTTTTCTGCGGTAGAATTTTTGTCAGTGGGTTTGGATGGGGCACACCCACTGGGTGTTCATGATCCGGTGGGGGCACTCTGAGTGCACCCACTCGGTGTAGTCCCCGAGGCTCCTGTTGACTGGATTCAGTCAGCAGGACACTACTACAGGATGGTCCAAACGCGACAGTCGAATCAGAGACCCTTCGACGAAACTGTGTGTGATGCATCAATCACAAACGGTGATGTAATAAAACCATCAAGATACAAAACATTTGCGATGGTGGCAACATCAAACACGGTTGATATTAGAGTTCCATGTGCAATGAGTGGAAAATGGTTAATCCAGAAGAACTGTTTGTGATGATGCAGAACAATAGAAATGGGCAGCCAGATGAGGTTGTGTGCGATATACAGCATACAGTTCACTAGGATGAATTGTGTGTGATTAGGAAACACAATGAAAATGGTTCAACTGAACAAGATGTGTGTGATACGCAACAAATAGGTCCGTAATCGGAAATGTGTGTGAAGACCAATAATAACACAGACGATTGCTGCTAATAAGCCAATAATCCAATTACATAAGTGACTATACAGATCATTCGCAAACACCTCAATAAACAATTACAAGCATTCTAAACTAGGATAAACAATCGTCTAGTCATCTACTTCTTGTGACACTCCAGCCACTGCTCTATGGCTCGATCCCTCGTCTGGGGCAGGAAGAAGACACTCCCTCATGTCAGCGATCCACATGTACATCTCGTAGATTGTGTACACGTCCTTGGTCATGTACTTGATGTGTTGTTCATCCAGTCTCTCATGCCAGACACTGTGCCAGGCGTTCTTGTCCTTCTTGCTCTCATCCTTCATCTTCATGTAGTAGGGGTCTATGATGGCTGAGGCAAGGTCAACCAGAGAGTTATGTTTGTTTTTCTCACTGCCCCAGACCTTGTAGTGGTCCTAGATGTTGACAAGATTCTGGCATTTCAAGCCCGAAACCTTGAGCGCTTTTAGATTGTTGGTGGTGTCCACCATAGCGAAACTGTAGTTGAAGCTGTTGATAAAACTGGAGAAATGCTCGCAAGGCCTTGTGTCCAGGTGGTAGTGGTAGACGAGGACATCATGTCGCACGCACAACTGTGTGACCACAACCTTCTGATCGTGCCCGGCACGACCGTTGGTGTACTCGAGTTCGAAGCCGACCACTTGGTACTTGTCCTCGGCTAGCAACTGCTCCATATTTCGGATGGATCTCTCCACCGAGACCGAATCGTTCATGTAGACCACTGAGAGGGCCTTCTACCTCATGTGGGTGTCCACTACGTGATGCACGGTGAACTGCCCGCCATTGTCATCGTCGGCCGCTTGGAGCGCCATTGGAACCGCTGGATGTCCTCTATATATGTGTTATCATGGGTGCGCTTATTGTCTCGTGTGGCGCAAGAGATGAAGGTAAATGGCCGTAGGATAAATGGGGGCCAGGCGGCCTGGGTTCTCGGCGCGTCTGCATGGCAGTTTTTGCAGCAGGTAACCACATCGTCGCGCCGCACCCAACGCAACCGCATGGAGATGAACATGCGCGATCTTGCGCCGGCCCCAAACACTGGCAGCGTGTGTGGAGGGACGAGGGCAGAGCGCCCGGAGGGACGAGAGCAGAGCACGCGCGGCTGGACGCGAGCAGAGCATGCCGTGGCCGCCTCAACCGCAAGCAACCACACGCATAAAGCAGTTGAACACGCAGGAAATGGTCGCCTACAAGCCGGCCGACAGTTCCGTCGCTGCGTAGGCAACGACCATGTGC
The DNA here is from genome assembly GCF_003073215.2 of Triticum urartu. NCBI lineage: Eukaryota > Viridiplantae > Streptophyta > Magnoliopsida > Poales > Poaceae > Triticum > Triticum urartu. The sequence continues at coordinate 285,133,066 of NC_053027.1, read as the reverse complement.
TACTAACTCTGTCTTGGTCTATTAGTCCCCTTTATATTTTGTGCCATACTTTGCCCTTAAATTTAACCAACAAAATGTTAATGCATGTTACAAAAATTATATAATTGGAAACTATGTTCAAATAGGAATCCAACTATATAATCTTTGGCGACATGCATTCGTATTTTATTAGTTAAATCCTACTTCTGAACCAGGACGGGAGTATAGTAGGTAATTAAATCGCAAACGTTTTTTATTAACTGTATGTGTACGTGGCCTTTCGTCCTCCTGTCGCACGTCTTGTCACCCCGCTGCCGCATATGGCTTACAGCGCAAGCTGGCGCAGCGTGCGGGGGCGTTCTTTTGGCCAAACGGTGGCTCGAAGTGGCGCCAATGAATCATCAGTGAGCTCGTTCCTACGCAACCTCGCAGGTTCCCTCGCAAGCTTCCCGCTCGACCTGGTGAAATCCCCCAAAATCCCAATGCTTACCGGCCTACTATATAAACCCTCAAGGTCGACGAGTCTTGCGTCACATTTTCCCCTCCCTCCCTGTAGCTTATCACATCTGTTTCTCCCACAATCGCCAATGGCACCGGCCAGTCATCACCGCTCAGCCACTCCGCTGTCATCAGAGGACAACTCCAGCTAGGAGGCTACACCACGGCGGAGGCGCAGTCCCCGGCGTAGTGTAGTGCGCGTGGCGTCCCTATTGGGTGTGCGCGGAACACCCACTACACGCTCCGCTGCCACTGCCCGTCGGCAGCTGTTGCCGGCCGCCGTTGCCACCACAACACCAGTGAAAGCGAGGGCCATCGCCCGCTGCGCTGCCGCGGCCCAAAGGCGGGAGGTGGCCGTCGTGGCTTCCACCTCACTGCCGGCCACCGTGTCCGTCACCCGCTCCGCCACCGTGGCCCGAAGGCAGGTGGTGGTGGTCGTGGCCTCCACCCCATCGTTGGCTGCCGTGGCCGCCAGCCCACCGTCGACCGACGGGGTCATCACCCGCTCTGCCACCACCGACCGAAGGCGGGAGGCGGAGCTGAAGGTCCGCACGTGCATCAGCAACCTTGCACGCTAAACCTAGTTCCTGCAGGAGGAGGAGGAGCGCCTCGTTGAGCGTGCAAAGAGCCTTACCGCCGTCGTGGCCGCAACACACGCCGCCTCAGAGGCGAGGAATTAGGAGATCTACAAGGAGAACCACCGCTTTGAGAGGGGTCGTCTGAAGCGGCAGAGAGCGTTCGAGGTGAGCGCCGCTGAAGGTGCAGCACCAGTAGGCACCGTATTGCAGTTGTCCAGCTCGTCGATAGGCTCCTCCTCTGCCTCTTACTGAGCATGCTCGGCAGAGGAGAGGCTACTGGAAGTAGTACAAAACCCCTCCATAGTAGTAGTATTTAAGGGCTATTTTGTTCAGTTCATCTGACCATATATGCGGCGGAACTGTACAACGTACTTAAAATTAGCTAGTATATATAGTTGAACTGGCTATTTTAGTACGTGGTTGGCTACAATTGGGGAAAAGTTTGGTCGGTTTAGCTGTCGAGTTGAACTGTTTGTATAAAGAATGACTGCTTAATCTATAAATGAAATCTATGCTTAATTACTGAATTTTAGTTGCAAAAATTAGATAGTGCTAGTGATTTTTAGCTGCATATTTTTACAAATCACAGTGTTATAAGGTTGGTAAATGGCAATGTTACTAGATCAACAAATGTCAATATTTCTAGTTTGACAAATGGCAATATACCCAATATGGCAGATGCATATCTTACCAAATTGTCTGTACATGGTTGCACACGGGTCATCTGAAAAAACCATTTGTGTTGAAGGGATGTACAAATCCTACTCGGCACATTTTCTCTTGGCTTAATACCAAAGTCTGGCTTTGCATACCGTATTCAATCTAAATCATTTGCATTGAACAAATGCACAAATCCCGTGCTGCGAATTTTCCTTTGACTTAAGACCATAGCTCTCACTTTGCATACAAGTCTTCTATCTAAAACATTTGAGATGAAGAACTGCACAAATCCTGCTCGGCACATTTTCCTTGGTTTCCTGGGGAAGCTGTCGGTTTGCATACAAGTGTTCTAACTAAAACGTTTGCGATGAGTGTTTCATATTTAAAAACCATTGCCGTTTTTTTCAAAAGAAAATCATTTGATAAGTCTGTACATTAAGAGAGAAAAATGCAAGTTCTTTCAAACCATATCTTTCATTTAGTCACACTACGAATTTTTATTCATATGATCGAGATACAATATTAAACCCCAAAAAAACTATTTCCAACGGCGGCGGAGGCAGCATGCCACGCCGGCATTGTTGTTGTCGTCCTCCGTGACACTGTTGTTGAAGTCTTCAAGGCAGCACAAAATGTTCTTTACTTGGAAATCAAACATCATGTCATCGCGCGAATGACAGGCGGGGCACGGGAGGACAACAACTGGTGGCGCTGCGAGGTAGCGGTCAACGACCGGGTCCCATGCCGCTGAGGGGGGCGTGCGCATGGGCATGAGTGCGGCGGGTGCGGGCAAACACATGGGGACCGGCGCTGCGGTGGGTGGAGGGGCGCGCACGGGCAGAGGCACGGGCGCTGGCCCGGGCATGTACACGAGCTCGCACGGGTCCGCGGAGAACTCGCTTACGCCCACGGCTTCCAGCTCTGTGATAGTGCTCGGCGACCAGCCCATCAATGCTACAGGGATGGTTGTTGGCACGGGCGCGGGGATGGGAGCTGGGACGGGCGTAGGGGCAGCAACCGCTGCGGCCAGCTCGTTCAGGGCCATGTCCATGAGGCCCTATTCCTCCTTATTTTCTATCTCCTCGGGCTCAGAGTCGACTTCACAAAACTTGAAGACTAGTGGCAGATGATCCTTCTACGCCATGGCGTTGGTGGAGGTCTACGGGAGGGAGGGGAATGGGAGGCGAACAGTAAGGCCGCTCGTATTAAACAGTGGCTCGGACGCCATTATTGGAGAGGATGCGAGCAAGGCGGGCGGCCATGGAAGTCAAAGGGCTCGCTTCCCAGTGAGCCTGAGCAGCGTATAGCTTGCGCGCTTCCTGGTGAGCCTACACATTGGAGGACAGCTTGCACGCCTCTCGGTCGGCCTGTGCACCAGACTGCGCTCGCACACCTCCCGTTCAGTCAAGTAGCTGTCCGCACAACACCTCCTATAGCTATTAAAACCAAGACACGTGGCGTCCGTGAATGGTTAAGAGAACACACACGATTTAAATTATACAAACGTTTGAGATATTAAAGTGGCAGCTATTTTTTTCAAAATGCCTTTGTTGGCTGTTATTCGAATGCGCCTTCTATCAAAATGGACATGAAAAATACCACATCATGTAGTGTGCCATTCCATGATAGCATGCCAAGTTTCATGAATTTCACACGAGTTTTGGATTTACTATAATTTAAAAACAAAGTATCTCAACATTTTGCCGGTAATCAACAGTGCCCTGGTGTTTGAAATTCATTCACATTTCTTACATGGGACCTAACATGCACCCAAGGACACACATTTCATATGTCAACCCATTTTTCTTGCACTGCAACATGTGCATGTAGTTCAAATTTGAATTATGCACATGAAATGCCTAGAAGACCGAGTTAATGTATAAAAATGTCCAAGCGAACCCCGAAAAATCCCAAAAATTGACACAACACTCCTGTCATTCTATGTTGACACTAGAAAAATTTTGAAAGCAAGAAGAGGCAACAAATATCTTTTTGTCCCCAAGGGTGGCACGTTCCCTCCCGAAACCATCAGGCTTGTTGGGAGAAGCTCTGGTTTGCGAGAACCTTATACCAAACCTGCCCCAAATAAGATAATTTTTTTACGAGAGCATGTTGATGCCGCTCCATGATAGCATGTCAAGTTTCATGAACTCAGACAAATTTTGAATTTACTAGAATTTAAAAACCATGTATCTCAATGTTTGCGGCCGAGCGACGGTGGCAAGGTGTTTGACATTCATTCCCATTTATTGCAAGGGACCTAAGCATGCAGCCAAGGACACAGATTTGTTTTTTTCAAACAATTTACATGCACTGAAGCATGTGTTTGTAGTTCAAATTTGAATTATGCACATAAATACATAGAAAACTTAGTTAATGTATAAAAAATGTACAAACGAACCCCGAAAAATTCCTAAAATTAACACAACACTCATGTTGTTCTATGTTGACACTAGAAAAAAAATTGAAATCAAGAAGAGGCAACAGATATCGTTTCGTCTAGAAAGGTGAAACGTTCCCTACCGTAACCATGAGGCCTTGTTGTGATAAGCTCTGGTTTGTGAGAAGCTTATATACCCCAACCTGCCCCAAATGGGACAATATTTCATGTCGTTCCATGCTAGCATGTCAAGTTTCATATTTGGGCGAGTTTTCGATTTACTAGAATTTAAAAACCATGTATCTCAATGTTAGCTGTGGAGCGATGGTGGCAAGGTATTCGACATTCATTCTCATTTCTTGCATGGGACTTAAGCATGCAACCAAGGACATGCATTTCAATTTTGAACCCATTTATATGCACTGGAGCATGTGCATCTAGTTCAAATTTGAATTATGCACATGAATGCATAGAAAACTCAGTTAATGTATAAAAATGTCCAAGCAAACCCCGAAAAATCCCAAAATTTTACACAACACTCCTGTTGTTCTATGTTGACACGAGAAAATTTTTGAAAGTAAGAAGAGGCAGCAGATACTGTTTCGTCCCCCAAGGTGGCACATTCCCTACCGATACCATCAGGCTTGTTGTGAGAGAAGCTCTGGTTTGCGAGAAGCTTATACCCAAACCTGCCCCAAATGGGACAATATTTTTACCACAACATGTTGATGCTGTTCCATGATATCATGTCAAGTCTCATGAATTTCAAATGTGTTTTCGATTTACTAGAATTTTAAAACCATCTATCTCAATGTTATCGCCGAGCGACAGTGTCAAGGTGTTTGACATTCATTCTCATTTCTTGCATGAGATCTAAGCTTGCAACCAAGGACACACATTTGATTTTGCAACCCGTTTTTATGGACTCGAGCATGTGCATGTACTTCAATTTTGAATTATGCACATAAATGCCTAGAAAACTCAGTTAACATATAAAAATGTCCAAACGTTCCCCAAAAAATTCCAAAATTTAACACGACACTCCTGTTGTTCTATATTGACATCAGGAAAAAATTGAAAGGAAGAAGAGGCGATGAATATCATTTTCTCCACAAAGGTGACACGTTTCCCTAATGGAGCCATGAGGCTTCTTATGAGAAGCTCTGGTTTGTGAGAAGCTTATACCATAACCTGCCCAAATGGGACAATACTTTCTACCCTAGCATGTTGATGCCATTCCATGATAGCATGCCAAGGTTCATGAATTTCAGACGGGTTTTGGATTTACTAGAATTACAAAAGCAAGTACCTCAATGTTTGCCGGAGAGCCATAGTTCCGTGGTGTTCGAAATTCATCCCCATTTCTTGCATGGGACATAATCATAAACCCATGGACACATATATGATTTTACAACCCATGTTGGTGCACCGAAGCATGTGCATGTAGTTTAATTTTGAATTGTGCACCTGAAATGGCTAGAAAACCAATTTAATGTATAAAATATCCAAACGAACCCTGAATAATTCCAATTTTTTACGACACACATATAGTTGCATGCTGCAGATAAAAGTTCTAGCAATTCAAACACCCTCCATTGCTAGTGTGACCCCATTATGTAATTCAAATCAAGATGAAAAATCAAGTAGATCCCACATAGTTTATTATCACCAACCTTGTGAGATGCAGTACAAAATATCTTGGAGCACTGTCGGTGTATAGTACGCCTATGGCTTATGTGAGAAGGCGCGTCAGCTATAGTCCACAACCAGCGTCTCAATCACACTAGCTCGCTCCCCAAATATGATTTCACTGTTCAATCATCGCTGGGGAAAGATGGGGACATGGACCCGCATCGTGAGGGCAACTTTGACAGCCCACTCTGGCGAGAGCGCGGCCGCAGCCTCCATGGGCATGCTAACAAGGTGCATGAGCACGACCGCAATCTGCGTCGAGCGGCCAAGGTAGCCCAAACGACCGCTGTTGCTTCTCATGTGGCGACATCAAAATCTGTCTCGGGGATACACTACAAAAAAAATACACATTCGTGATGATACGTGTTTGTCACAGTAGGTCACGTTTTCTGTCATGCATGTACATCCATGACAAATTTATGACAGAATCATGATAGTCATACCTGTGCTGTCGTAGAAGTGTTCCATGACATTACCAAAATTATCATCACGGAAGTGTCCACTTCCATGACGATAAATCGCGCGTCACAGAAGTGCTTTCGTCAAGGGTGACCGACACGTGGCATCCACCGTAACGGAACACCGTTAAGCTATCGGGTCCGGTTTTGGATCCGTGAAAGTGCAACTATCCCTAGGTGGTTTTGGTAATTCATAACAACATATAGCTCATTGAGCTAATGCTATTCCAAGATGATTATTTCAGGAAAGCTCAATGATTGGCATGGCATGGATGTGAAAGTGGAACCCTCAAAATGCTAAGGAAAAAGGATTGGCTCAAGCACAAAAGCTAAAGACTCTTCATTTTATATCTTAGTGATCCAAGATCACATTGAATCTTTAGGAAAAGCCAATACTATCAAGGAGGGATGAGGTGTTGCTTAATGAGCCTCTTGCTTCATGTGCTTAGTGATATGCTCCAAAAACCCTCAACTACTTTCCCATATCCACATATGACCTAAACCCTAAGCCAAACTCGGTCCTACCGATTCTTCCTATCCGGCGCCACCGAGTTTCACTTGTCATTAGCCACTGCCAAACCCTAGCAATTCGGTTCTACCGATAGGGATCTCGGTCTCACCGAGATGGGATTGCAAACTCTCTGTTTCCCTTTCGTAACTTTTTGGTCTCACCGAAAGAGCGAATCGGTCCCACCGAGATTGCAATGTAAATTCAGTGTTTCCCCTTTGTAACTTTTCGGTCTCACCGAAAGAGCAAATCGGTCCCACTGAGTTTGCCTGACCAACTCTCTGGTTAGCTAATTACCAAATTCGGTCTCACCGAGTTTGTGTAATCGGTCTCATCGAGATTACGTTATGCCCAAACCCTAACCATATCGGTCCGACCGAGTTACACGTCAGTCCCACCGAAAATCTCTAACGGTCACTAGGTTTACATTTTCGGTCCGACCGAGTTTGTGATTCGGTCCCACCGAGATTGGAAAACTATGTAACGGTTGGATTTTGTGTGGAGGCTATATATACCCCTCCACCTCCTCTTCATTTGAAGAGAGAGCCATCAGAACACATACACCAATTCCAACTCATATGTTCTAAGAGAGAACCACCTACTCATGTGTTGAGACCAAGATATTCCATTCCTACCATATGAATCTTGATCTCTAGCCTTCCCAAGTTGCTTTCCACTCAAATAATCTTTCCACCAAATCCAAATCCTATGAGAGAGAGTTGAGTGTTGGGGAGACTATCATTTGAAGCACAAGAGCAAGGAGTTCATTACCTACACACCATTTGTTACTTCTTGGAGAGTGGTGTCTCCTAGATTGGCTAGGTGTCACTTGGGAGCCTCCGACAAGATTGTGGAGTTGAACCAAGGAGTTTGTAAGGGCAAGGAGATCACCCTACTTCGTGAAGATCTACCGCTAGTGAGGCAAGTCCTGTGTGGGCGATGGCCATGGTGGGATAGACAAGGTTGCTTCTTCGTGGACCCTTTGTGGGTGGTTGCTTCTTCGTGGACCCTTCGTGGGTGGAGCCCTGTGTGGACTCGCGCAACCATTACCCTTTGTGGGTGGAGCCCTGTGTGGACTCTCGCAACCGTTACCCTTTGTGGGTTGAAGTCTCCATCAATGTGGATGTAGGATAGCACCACCTATCCGAACCACGGGAAAAACATCGGTGTCTCCAATTGCGTTTGAATTCTCCAAACCCTTCCCTTTACATTCTTGCAAGTTGCATTCTTTACTTTCCGCTACCAATATACTCTTTGCATGCTTGCTTGAATTATGTGATGATTGCTTGACTTATCTTAAAATAGCTAAAATCTGCCAAGAACTAAAATTGGGAAAAGGTTAAGTTTTTATTTGGTCAAGTAGTCTAATCACCCCCCTCTAGACATACTTTCGATCCTACAAGTGGTATCAGAGCTTTGGTCTCCATTTGCTTTGATCTCCATAGCTTTGGTGGTCATAGCCTTGGTTTCACAACCTAGGAGAGTATGGCGTCTAGCGAGGGAAATTACCACCGTAGAGGTCCCTACTTTGATGGTACTAATTTTGCTAGTTGGAAGCATAAAATGAAAATGCATATTCTTGGACATAACCCCGCCGTTTGGGCTATTGTGTGTGTTGGTTTGCAAGGTGACTTCTTTGATAGGAGAGAACCAAACCGTGAAGCTACCGCGGATGAGTTGAAGATGTTGCAATACAATGCTCAAGCTTGTGATATTCTCTTCAACGGATTGTGCCCCGAAGAATTCAACAAAATCAGCCGTCTTGAGAATGCGAAGGAAATTTGGGACACTTTGATTGATATGCACGAAGGTACCGACTCCGTCAAGGAATCCAAGTTGGATGTGCTTCAAAGCCAACTTGACAAGTTCAAGATGAAGGATGGTGAAGGTGTCGCTGAAATGTACTCTAGGCTTGCTCTCATCACAAATGAGATTGCCGGCTTAGGAAGTGAAGAGATGACCGACAGATTCATCATCAAGAAGATTCTAAGAGCCTTGGATGGAAAATATGATACCGTGTGCACATTAATCCAAATGATGCCCAATTACAAAGACCTCAAGCCAACGGAGGTGATTGGAAGAATTGTTGCTCATGAGATGTCACTTAAGGATAAAGAGGAACTTCACAACAAATCAAGTGGTGCCTATAAAGCCTCATGTGAAGCCCCTACATCATCAAGTGAGAAACAAGACTTCAATGAAGAATTGAGCTTAATGGTGAAGAACTTCAACAAGTTCTACAAGAGTAGAAGCAAAGATAGAAGCTTCAAGTCAAAGTCCTACAATGACAAAAGATCTTCTAGTCGAGAGCGAAACTGCTACAGTTGTGGAAGACCTGGACACTATTCCAATGAGTGTACGGCTCCCTACAAGAGAAGAGAAGATTCTCCAAAAAGAAGAAGCAAAGAATCACCACCAAGAGAGAGGAGGAGTAGAGATGATCATTATGAACGAAGATACTCACGGAGAAACAATGATTCAGAAAGGAAGGAAAAATCATCAAGGAGCTACACAAGACGAAGACATCAAGCTCATGTTGGTGAATGGGTATCCGGCTCCGACTCCGACAGCCACTCCGAGAGAAGTTATCACTCCGACTCCGAAGATACTCAAGATGAAGGTGTTGCCGGTCTAGCACTTGTGTCAACCAACTCCTACGACATATTTGACTCACCAAATGAAGGAATTGGAAGATGCTTCATGGCCAAAGGTCCTAAGGTAACACACCCCGAGTATGTTGATTTCAATAGTGATGAAGATGACTTGTTAGGTGATGATTTGCTTGTTGACAACTCTAGTGATGAATACTATGATGAAACTTCAATTAAACATGCTAATCAAGATAAAACGAATGACAATGATAAGGAGAAGATTGAGGCTCTAACTAAAGAACTAAACACTCTTAAGTAAGCTCATGAAACTATCTTCGAAGATCATCGAGAACTTTTAAGAGCTCATGAGAAATTACGCTTTGAAAAGATCAATCTTGAGCAAGAGCATGAGTTCTTAAAAGCAATCAATGATGATCTCCACAATAAAAGCTCTTCTTACATTGCCAAGCGTTTACTCTTATCCACTTACATGCCTCAAGTCAAGTCTAGTAACAAGAACAAGAAAGATTCTTCCTCTAGCAGTAACAATGATCATGCTAAATCCAATATTGTTGCTTCTAGTAGTTCTCTTGATTCCACTAATGATTCTCTTAGCCAAGTTACACTTGAGAAAGAAAATAGTTTATTGAAGGGAATTATAGAGAAAGGAGTGTACAAAAGCCTTGCCGGGAGTAAGCAATTCGAGGAAATTGTGCGCAAGCAAGGAATGCACCGGAAGAATCAAGGTGTTGGTTTTGAACGAAAGTTCAATGCAAATGGAGTTGAGTGGGAATAAGATCAATACCCCAAGACAAAGTTTGTTCCTCAACAAGATAAGTATACTTCTTTCAAGGGGACACAAGCTCAAGATGATCTTCCACCACAAGACTACAAGCAAAAAGGCAAGGACAAGCTTCAAGAGGAAATTGACGCATTTGAAGAAGCTCCTAAGACCTTAGTCAAGTGGATTCCCAAGACTACTTCAAGTTCCACTTCATCAAGTACAACTACAACTCCAAGGATTCCCATGAAGATGATGTGGATCCAAAAGAAGAAGAACTAGAGAGTTCTTGAGGGTGACTCCGCCAACATACTTCACTCTTATCATTTTGGCAAGAACAAGTGCAATCAACTTCCACATCTTGCACTAGTTCAAGGAGTCACAAACCCTCTTGTTGGTAAGACAAGGGACAAGGTAACCTAAAAGTTTTCATGGACATCATCTTTTGTGTGCATCACTCTATGTCTATGGATATCCTTGTTTGTTCCTTGTGGGACTAACCCATGTAGGTATTGAAAGTGCAATTCACTCAAATGGATAGCTCCAAGTGATCTACATCAACATTGAGCATCCACATGTTCAACATCTACATGAAGTCATCATCGACAAAACCCAAGGTTAGTTCATCCCTCTTAAGGGGGATATCACATCTAGGGGGAGCTTTACTCTAAGACTTGAGCTAAAGCAACTCTAAAGATGTGAACACAACAATGATTTATGTAAAAGTGGTAACCCCACTTGAGCTTAAACGATGAGTATGACCTATGATCAAGTGCTCTCACTTGACTCCTAAGTCAATATACTCATATATAGATGACCTTGTCATCGCAAATTGCTTGATAGATGCTAGAATTGGTTGTGCATGCCTTGCCACATATTTCATTTGCCATCTTATTGTGTGAGCATGCTTGTTGCATATTTTGCTCATTCGAGGACATCCACTTGTTGTTTTGATTGTTTGGTTTTATTTTCTTTTGCCAAATGGATGGACAAGAATGTCTAAGTACCTCCTCTAGCTATCTATGCTTTTCTCGTCTCAAACTCTATTCATGCTGCATCACAAAATTTGATCAAGTCAGATTCGAACCACTCTGTGTGAGGAGCGCTCGGAGTCCCCGATTCGTCATAGACTTAAACTTCCAAAACCTCTTTATGATTCTCGGTCTGACCGATACCCCACTTTCGGTCCTACCGAGATCATTAACTTGATCTAGGTTTTCGATCTCGGTGCAACCGATTTGAACATTTCGGTCACACCGAGTTTCAGTAACTGCCTGCAGTTATGAATCTCGGTGCCACCGAGTTGTTCCACTCGGTCACACCGACAGGGTCGGGCTATATATAGTCACGGGCAAAATTTGGAAATTTCTCCGAACCCCTTCGCCCGCGCGATAGCCTGCTCTGCCAACGTGGTCTCCGGATCGTCTTCTCGCCGCCAGCCGCCTCCAGTCGCTGGTCTCCGTCGCCGTCAACGGGAATTCTGCCCCGTCGTTGCCGCCGTAGCGAGTCTCCGCCGAACTAGGGTATGGACTCGATCACAGTGCTATTCCCCGTCCGATTCCTAGCACATTGTGTTCTTCATGATTCTTGCCACGATTGAAACACTCCTATCCAGTCAATACGCCCGTAGATTAGCTTTGATTCGAAAATTTTAGGGTTAGGTTTCCGCCGAAACCATCTCGGACCCACCGAGTTGAAAAACTCGGTCCCATCGATTTGGCTTATGCCATTGCACAAGTGAGACTCGGTCTGACCGAGAATTACTTATCGGTGTGACCGATTTTGGAACTCTGTGAAACCCTAGCAGTCTCGGTGCCACCGAACTGTGACTCGGTCCTACCGAGTTCACTAGTTTAGGTTCCAAAACTGCTTCGGTATCACCGAGTTTGAAAATCGGTAGATCCGAGATGATTTCAGTGGGAAACTAAAACTAAGTTTTTGGATCATTCTTTTGTAAAAATCTCTGCATTTTGTGATGCTCACTTTTCTACCTCATCTATAAACTGTTCACAGGGTCAGCAGTCAGAGTTTGCAGCATGTCTGATCAAAGTGAAAGCCAGAACATGTCAGAGCAGCAGGCGCACATGAGTGAGGGCACTAGTCCCTCCAGCTCTTCAGATGAGGGCAGCAGGAGCACCCCTAGCAACTTGCCAAAAGCTGCCACCAGACAGAGGAAGAAGAGAACTTCTGATTCCGAAGATGAAGATTATGTGGCAGAGGAAGAGGCCACATCAAAGAGAGTTGAGCCAGCTCAAGGCACAAAGCCAGGGCTGAAAATCAAAAGGCCAGCAGGCAGGCAGCCCATGTCAAAGGCAAGAGCTTCAACTGAGAAGCCTGCACCTAAAGAGCCAGTTGCTGCTGAGGGAAAGAAAAGAAAGGAAAGGGTCAAGAAGACCGTAGCCAGAGTGCTAGGAGAGGCTTCCATCATGGAAGAGGAAGAGGAAGAAGAGGTAGCTGCACCAGCACCCAAGGCACCCAAGCTGATGGGTGATGCCATAAGATCAGGGGCTACTGCATCTAAGCCCAAAGCTGCCTCCAAGCCAAAACCAAAGAGGAAATCAAGGAGCATTCCTGCAGCTGAGAAGAACAAGGCCCCAGTGCCTGAGACTTTTGCTGAAGAAGAGGATGAAGAGCAAGTTCTGAGAAAGCTCAAGCCCAAGATCCCAGACCACAACGATGCGCATCCTGTGGCTGAGGACATGAAGCTCAGGAGAGATTCAGGGCTGAGGAAGTGGAGAGAAGCAGACCCGTATGCTTTAAGGAGGAGGACTGCTGTTGACTACAGGTTCCACACTAAGGAATAGCAGGACTTCTATGAGACAGTGCTGCTTGATAAGAAGCCAATAGTCTGTGATATGAGATGGGTTGACTGGCAGTACATCAAGGACAATGAGGAGCACTATCCTGGAGTGCAATATAGCTTCATAGCTTGTGGAATAGCTGACTTTGTTGGGCAGAAGCTCACAAAGTGGAATGAGGAGCTTATAATGCAGTTCTACTCCACATCACATTTTTATTCAGATGGGAGGATCACATGGATGTCTGAGGGTACAAGGTACCAATCCACAGTTGCTGAGTGGGCACAGATCATTAATGCCCCAGAGGAGCATGATGATGACTTGGACATATATGCCAAGAAGAAGATGGACCATAACTCTATGTCCAATATGTACAAGGAAATTCCCAATGAAGTTCTTGACACCTTCAAATTTGGGTCTGTGCATTACCTTCTGTCAGGGCTGCCAACTATCAATTGGATCTTGAGGCACACCTTATTGCCCAAGTCTGGAGATCACAAGATGATCAGAGGCCATGCTATCAATTTGCTACATGTATTTGATGTGCCTTAGAAGTTCAAGGTGATGAGCCTCATAGTGGAAACTATCAAAAGGACTGCAGCAGATCAGAAGAGGAGTTGCGGATATGCCCCTCAGATCCAGGAGCTCATTAACTCCAAGATGGGCACGGGCATATATTTATTGGACAAGGAACACCTGCCCATCCGTCCAGATTTTGAGGACAATCAAGTTGTCATGACTGAGAACGAGCCATCATCTGCCCAAGCATACGCAAAGAAGGAGAAGGCAAGGAAGGAGAAAGCTGCCAAGATGCCAACTCAAGAGGAGGCATCTGAGTATTTCTTGAAGACCAAACAAGAGCAGCTTGGTTACCTGATTGCATCCACCCTGCGGATTGAGCAAGGACTAGCCACCCTAACTCAAAACCAGGCAAGCCTAGAGAGAATCATGGAACAAAAGTTCTATGACTTGGATGTCACGGTAACGGAGATTCAGACTGCAGCGGAGCAGCTCCAAGATGATATGCAGGAGAGGAGAGGCAGGACTACCACTCATGCCTTTGCCAGAGTGCCACGAGGTCCGAGGTCGTCTGCCGTGCCAGTTGCTGACACAAGAGCCACCACCTCAGCACCAGCTACAGCCTCAGTTCCAGCAGCTCCAGCATCTACTTCAGCTCCAACTCCAGCATCTACTTCAGCGTCTACAGAAACCTTCGTCCTTGGAGTGATCCGGACTCCACCACCACCAGAAGATCAAGCCTGAGCGTCAATCTAGTACTATGCATTTTCTAGGAACTTTTTGGTAACTTGTTGCCAAAGGGGGAGAAAAATGTATAGATCATAGGCTTCGAGAGAGAGAGAGAGTGCTTTTCTCTCTTGCTTTATTTGGTGGTTTTTCAAACTTGTTTGCTTTTGAGTGCTTGAGATACTACGTCATTATTTGTGAGACATTGATGATCATGTGTTTGATCATAAGCTACACTTAATGCTTGCTTAATGCTATTATCTTATCTATCTTATGTGATCTTTCACTATTCTTGGTGATGAGTGCATGTATTTCATTCTTATCATTTTAAGCGCTCCACCAAGATGTATGTGACATGGAAGAGTAACCCATGACTCTAACTCCTTGTGCATTTGCAGTCCAAAGCAAATTTTAAATATGCACAAACTTAGGGGGAGCTCTTACTTATCACATACTTCTCAAAGCGACGATATATTTCATGCTTATTATCTTTTGTCGAAGCTTTGATCTATATGTTGTCATCAATTACCAAAAAGGGGGAGATTGAAAGTGCAACTATCCCTAGGTGGTTTTGGTAATTCATAACAACATATAGCTCATTGAGCTAATGCTATTCCAAGATGATTATTTCAGGAAAGCTCAATGATTGGCATGGCATGGATGTGAAAGTGGAACCCTCAAAATGCTAAGGAAAAAGGATTGGCTCAAGCACAAAAGCTAAAGACTCTTCATTTTATATTTTAGTGATCCAAGATCACATTGAGTCTTTAGGAAAAGCCAATACTATCAAGGAGGGATGAGGTGTTGCTTAATGAGCCTCTTGCTTCATGTGCTTAGTGATATGCTCCAAAAACCCTCAACTACTTTCCCATATCCACATATGACCTAAACCCTAAGCCAAACTCGGTCCTACCGATTCTTCCTATCCGGCGCCACCGAGTTTCACTTGTCATTAGCCACTGCCAAACCCTAGCAATTCGGTTCTACCGATAGGGATCTCGGTCTCACCGAGATGGGATTGCAAACTCTCTGTTTCCCTTTCGTAACTTTTTGGTCTCACCGAAAGAGCGAATCGGTCCCACCGAGATTGCAATGTAAATTCAGTGTTTCCCCTTTGTAACTTTTCGGTCTCACCGAAAGAGCAAATCGGTCCCACCGAGTTTGCCTGACCAACTCTCTGGTTAGCTAATTACCAAATTCGGTCTCACCGAGTTTGTGTAATCGGTCTCACCGAGATTACGTTATGCCCAAACCCTAACCATATCGGTCCTACCGAGTTGCATGTCAGTCCCACCGAAAATCTCTAACGGTCACTAGGTTTACATTTTCGGTCCGACCGAGTTTGTGATTCGGTCCCACCGAGATTGGAAAACTATGTAACGGTTGGATTTTGTGTGGAGGCTATATATACCCCTCCACCTCCTCTTCATTCGGAGAGAGAGCCATCAGAACACATACACAATTCCAACTCATATGTTCTGAGAGAGAACCACCTACTCATGTGTTGAGACCAAGATATTCCATTCCTACCATATGAATCTTGATCTCTAGCCTTCCCAAGTTGCTTTCCACTCAAATAATCTTTCCACCAAATCCAAATCCTATGAGAGAGAGTTGAGTGTTGGGGAGACTATCATTTGAAGCACAAGAGCAAGGAGTTCATTACCTACACACCATTTGTTACTTCTTGGAGAGTGGTGTCTCCTAGATTGGCTAGGTGTCACTTGGGAGCCTCCGACAAGATTGTGGAGTTGAACCAAGGAGTTTGTAAGGGCAAGGAGATCGCCTACTTCGTGAAGATCTACCGCTAGTGAGGCAAGTCCTGTGTGGGCGATGGCCATGGTGGGATAGACAAGGTTGCTTCTTCGTGGACCCTTTGTGGGTGGTTGCTTCTTCGTGGACCCTTCGTGGGTGGAGCCCTGTGTGGACTCGCGCAACCATTACCCTTTGTGGGTGGAGCCCTGTGTGGACTCTCGCAACCGTTACCCTTTGTGGGTTGAAGTCTCCATCAACGTGGATGTAGGATAGCACCACCTATCCGAACCACGGGAAAATATCAGTATCTCCAATTGCATTTGAATTCTCCAAACCCTTCCCTTTACATTCTTGCAAGTTGCATGCTTTACTTTCCGCTGCCAATATACTCTTTGCATGCTTGCTTGAATTATGTGATGATTGCTTGACTTATCTTAAAATAGCTAAAATCTACCAAGAACTAAAATTGGGAAAAGGTTAAGTTTTTATTTGGTCAAGTAGTCTAATCACCCCCCTCTAGACATACTTTCGATCCTACAATCCGATAACAACCCCGACTACTAGGGATTTTCCACGTGTAAAATCATCATTGGCTGGAGGAAACACGTGTCGGCTCACCGTTGGGACAGATGTCATCCACTCATTGGACCCAAAGCGCCTATGATACGTCGACACGTGGCACAACCCAACAGAGGCCCAATCCTGTGAAAAGGCCGGCCCACGGCAAGCCTGTTAACGGCCTGTTTGCATATAGCCCATTTATAGCCCGCTAACCCAAGGCCCGTTTACGGCCTATCCGAATTAGGCCCAGTAGCGTCATCTGGGCCGTCCAATATAATTCCAGCCCATTTTAACTTCCGGCCCATGTATGGCCCATGACGTCTTTTGGCCCATATGAGGCCCTTAGTAACCCTCGGCCCATTAATGGCCCGTGGTAAAACTGGCCCGTAATGAAAAGTGTATCACTTTATACCCATTAACGACCCATTATTCCGTTTGGCCGTTTCCAGCCCATGTTATCTTTCGGCCTTCTCAGTGCCCATTTATTCTTGGGCTCATTTCCAGCATTCATTTGTTTTCGGCCCGTTACTGTCATTTCCTGCTTGTGGGCCAAATTCAGCCCGTGGTTACAGTTGGCCCGTTTGTGGCCCGTTAATACGTTGGGCCGTTTTCATAGCGTCATCAAATACGGCCGATTAACGACGGCCCGTTATGGTTGGCCCATGAACATACGATTTCAACTCCAACCCATTTACGGCCATAATGTGGTCTGTTATTGGCCCATGTTTGGCCAAGCGATCATACGGCCCGTAGAAGGCCCATTGATGATACGGCCCGTAGAAGGCCCATTGTGTCTACGGCCCATATAAGGCCCATTGTTTCTACGCCCCGTAGAAGGCCCATTGTTTCTACGGCCCTTAGAAGGCCCATTGTTTCTACGGCCCGTAGGAGGCCCATGTTAACTATAGTAAATATGTAGCCCATGGTTAATGTGGCCTAGTTTAAAAAAATAGGTTATTGCGGCCACTAGCAAACCGTGGAAAAAGAACTGCAATGACTACAAGAAAACAAATAAACAAGACAATAAGGAAATAAATAAGCAAGCAACTTACGCTAGGCTATTACTGCTATTACACATATTACATCCACTGGGCATCAAAGTTCGCCACTAGTGCAAATATAGGGAACACCCTACACTATACAAAAATGACTTGCTGTTTTCTTCAGCCGGTGGCTGCACGTTAAGAACAAATTTTGTATCGCACCAAAACAAATTACAACTATAAAAGAAAAGGAAGGTTGGCATAAAAGTTAACAATCTAGCAGAAATGCACCACCAGAAGTTCAGAAGCTTAGTTCATTTGACCTGACTGTTACGTTTTCATGCTGTATTGTCCGATGGAGCACCATAACCTTCGCCTTTAGTTCTCCTAGGCTCCTGAACAACATAGCAAATGTCTGATAGTCTGGTTTCAAAACCATGCATATCTTGACAACATCAAACAATGTCTCTCCTTGTTTCACAAAGGTCTCTATTAGGGAATGGACTTGTGTCTGGAGCGCAGATACAACATTGTTTTGAGCTTGCATATCTTGATCATGAGGTAGTTTGGACGAGATTGCCTTAACAACCAACCCAGTATTACACAGGAACGTGCTTTTGGCACTGTTAGTGGACATGTATTGACCCACTGCAGCAAGAGCTGACATTGCGGTTATAGTTGCCTCGCCACCTTCAAAAGGTGGCGGTTCCACCATTTTTTCCATCTTGCTGAAAAGTTGAGGCTTTACATTAGTAGTACCAGAACAGAAGATATTAAGGAGGCAGAAAAACCAAACAAATAGCTTTGGTCTATATACAGAACTTATTCTGGTGAACCCATGTAAAAATATTAGTTGTATTTTATTGCAAAGTACATAATAAAACCAGGTTCCAAACATATGACCATGTACCATCGCTAATGTATTATCTATTTCTTCACATTGTATTGAGGGCTAAGGATAAAGAGACGAAGTTTATAATATGGTAAGCATAGTATGACATCATTCATATCACAAAACAACTGAGAACGGACAAACAGACAATTGTAACAACAGCTAATTACAAGAGCCTTGCTGCCTCTTGAGCACTTGCGTTGGTTTTCCCTTGAAGAGGAAAGGGTGATGCGCAAAGTAGCGTAAGTATTTCCCTCAGTTTTTGAGAACCAAGGTATCAATCCAGTAGGAGGCCGCGCACAAGTCCCTCGCACCTACACAAACAAATAAATCCTCACAACCAATGCGATAAGGGGTTGCCAATCCCTACACGGTCACTTACGAGAGTGAGATCTGATAGATATGATAAGATAATATTTTTGGTATTTTTATGATAAAGAGAAATAAAAGATGCAAAGTAAAATAAATGGCAAAGAAAATAACTAAGTATTGGAAGATTAATATGATGGAAGATAGACCCGGGGGCCATAGGTTTCCCTAGTGGCTTCTCTCAAGAGCATAAGTATTTACGGTGGGTGAACAAATTACTGTTGAGCAATTGACAGAACTGAGCATAGTTATGAGAATATCTAGGTATGATCATGTATATAGGCATCACGTCCGAGACAAGTAGACCAACTCCTGCCTGCATCTACTACTATTACTCCACACATCGACCGCTATCCAGCATGCATCTAGAGTATTAAGTTCAAGAGAACAAAGTAACGCTTTAAGCAAGATGACATGATGTAGAGGGATAAACTCACGCAATATGATATAAACCCCATCTTGTTATCCTCGATGGCAAAAATACAATACGTGCCTTGCTGCCCCTACTGTCACTGGGAAAGGACACCGCAAGATTGAACCCAAAGCTAAGCACTTCTCCCATTGCAAGAAAGATCAATCTAGTAGGACAAACCAAACTGATAATTCGAAGAATCTTGCAAAGATAAGCAATCATACATAAAAGAATTTAGAGAAGATTCAAATATTGTTCATAGATAAACTTGATCATAAACCCATAATTCATCGGTCTCAACAAACACACCGCAAAAGAAGATTACATCGAATAGATCTCCACAAGAGAGGGAGAGAACTTTGTATTGAGATCCAAAAGGAGAGAACAAGCCATCTAGCTAATAACTATGGACCCGTAGGTCCAAAGTAAACTACTCACACTTCATCAGAGAGGCTATGGTGTTGATGTAGAAGCCCTCCGTGATCAATGCCCCCTCCGGCGGAGCTCCAGAAAAGGCCCCAAGATGGGATCTCGTGGATACAGAAAGTTACGACGGTGGAATTAGGGTTTTTGCTCCGTATCTGGTAGTTTGGGGGTACGTAGGTATATATAGGAGGAAGGAGTACGTCGGTGGAGCAACAGCGGGCCCATGAGAGTGGAGAGCGCGCCTGGGGGGGGGGGGTAGGCATGCCCCTACCTCGTGCCCTCCTCGTTGATTGCTTGACGTAGGGTCCAAGTCCTCTGGATCATGTTCGTTCCGAAAATCACGTTCCCGAAGGTTTCATTCCGTTTGGACTCCTTAGATATTCTTTTTCTGCGAAACCCTAAAATAGGCAAAAAAGAACAATTATGGGCTGGGCCTCCGGTTAATAGGTTAGTACAAAAAATAATATAAAAGTGTATAATAAAGCCCAATAATGTCCAAAACAGAATATAATATAGCATGGAACAATAAAAAATTATAGATACGTTGGAGACGTATCAAGCATCCCCAAGCTTAATTCCTGCTCGTCCTCGAGTAGGTAAATAATAAAAACAGAATTTTTGATGTGGAATGCTACTTGGCATAATTTCAATGTAATTCTTCTTAATTGTGGTATGAATATTCAGATCCGAAAGATTCAAGACAGAAGTTCAATATTGACATAGAAATAATAATACTTCAAGCATACTAACTAAGCCATTATGTCTCTTCAAAATAACATGGCCAAAGAAAGTTATCCCTACAAAATCATATAGTCTGGCTATGCTCTGTCTTCACCACACAAAGTATTTAAATCATGCACAACCCCGATGACAAGCCAAGCAATTATTTCATACTTTTGGTGTTCTCAAACTCTTTCAATCTTCACGCAATACATGAGCGTGAGCCATGGACATAGCACTTTAGGTGGACTAGAATGGTGGTTGTGTAGGAGACAAAAAGGGGAAGATAGTCTCACATCAACTAGGCGTATCAACGGGCTATGGAGATGCCCATCAATAGATATCAATGTGAGTGAGTAGGGATTGCCATGCAACGGATGCACTAGAGCTATAAGTATATGAAAGCTCAACAAAAGGAACTAAGTAGTTGTGCATCCAACTTGCTTGCTCACGAAGACCTAGGGCATTTTGAGGAAGCCCATCATTGGAATATACAAGCCAAGTTTTATAATGAAAAATTCCTACCAGTATATGAAGGTGATAACATAGGAGACTCTCTATTATGAAGATCATGGTGCTACTTTGAAGCACAAGTGTGGTAAAAGGATAGTTGCATTGTCCCTTCTCTCTTTTTCTCTCATATATTTTTTTATTTGGGCCTTTTCTTTTTTATGGCCTCTTTTTCGGTGTTCTGGGAATGGTGGTCCCCAGACTTGCCTGCCTGCGGGCCGTGGCGTGGCCGAGCAGCAGGCCGTACGGCCCATCTTCGTCAACAAGGCACCCAAGACCCTCGCGAGCGTCCAAGCCTCGTGAGGCGGATGATGCAAGACCTCCTCTGGAGTGGCCTGGTCAGGCAGGCTCATGAGGAGCGGAGATATCAAGGCAGGGCAAACCTCACGAGGCTCTCGTGACGTAAGCCATGACGATCGACACCAGGCGGGCGCCAGCGCTTGCAGTGTCCTTGTTTCCCCTTTGGTGCAAAGGAGGCAAGCGCAGCCGTGGAGTACCGAGGCCTCAGGCAAAGGTTGCCATTTCGGTGCAACAAGACCAAGACCAGGCGGATGGAAAGACGGAGGTCATCGTGGAGCCCAAGATGGCGTCACCACTAGAGCCTTTGACAGGCGAAGACCGCTTTTGTCAGGATAGCTTGTACTAGCTGTCCCCCTTCAAATTAGCCCGCCGTTGTTGGCTCCCTTCCCGCTCAATATTTGGGAAGAGGACCAGGGCCTCTATAAATAGGACTAGCCACCACCATAGTAGGGGCATCTCATCTTAGGTTGAGGGAATCTACACACCACAAGTTCATATGCACAAGAACACCTCAACCTCAGGAGGCTGTTCTTCCCCTTGTATTGTTCATCATCAGCCCAAGAGGCAATCCACCACCACCACACTGGAGTAGGGTATTACACCACAATGGTGGCCCGAACCAGTATAAACCCCGTCTCTTTCTGTGTTGTGAGTTCATCGAGTTCTTCCGCAAGATCTTAGCGAGCTAGAGCGTAGATCAGTAGGAGGGAAAGACTTTGCACGCACCCCAATGTTCGAACCTTAAGGGTTTGCTAGAACCCCACATCCGACATTTGGTGCACCAGGTAGGGGTGCGTCGTAGCTTCCCTTCCATCAGTTCGTCGCTTCGTCGTCTCCATGGCGGACGCTCGCCGTGCTTGAGCTGAGCGTCGGGCTGCCCTCGCCGCCCGCATCGCTCAGACGGCTCCCGTCGGCGGGCCGCCTCGTCGTTCTCCGTCTCCCGCCGCAAACGCTACCACTGGCCCGGCGGGGAACGAGCAGTAGGCGTCCTCGCTGCATCCTTCAGTGCGGCAGGACGGCCGCACCGCTACTCCATCACTCACCCCTGCTGGTTCTTCGTCTCACGCACGCCGTGCTCCCATGGAGGCACGGGCTGCGCTCATCGCGGCGAACGAGCTCCTGCATTTCCGCCCGTCAACGACCTCTATGAGGAGTGGCTCGACCGCGTCGCCGAGCTCGTCCGTGCCGCAGGAGGCTGTCCGACGCCGTCCCACTCTCTGCCTCCCCCTCAACCAGCCGCGGGCGACGGGGCTCATGGCATGCCTCCACTGCCTCGACCCCAAGACGGTGCCTTGGCGCCAAGGCACGCGCCTCCGTGGCATGATCCATCGCGCCCGGCTCCCGCGCGTGAAGAAAGAAGCTGCCAAGAAATCCCGCGGCCGCGAGAAGCTGCACCGGCGCTCCCCGCGCCACCTCGTCAAGACCGTGTGCCGCCTGCAGTGGCGCAGCGCGGACCTCGCCAAGACCAAGCTCCGCCTCAGAAGCGGGCCCCGGCGACCACGGCTGGCTGTCGTGCCTTCACCCCCGAACTGCGTAGCGTCGCCTGGCCAGACAAGTTCAAGCCAGATCTACCTCCTCGATACGACGGCACCGCCGACCCCGCGGAGTTCCTGCAGCTCTATGAGTTGAGCATCGAAGCGGCCAACGGCGACGAAAAAGTCATGGCGAACTGGTTTGTCATGGCTCTCAAGGATGGGGCCTGCTCCTGGCTCCTGAACCTGCAGCACGGCTCGATCTCCTCCTGGGACGAGATGCGCGACCGCTTCATCGCCAACTTCCAGGGTACTCGCGACCGCCCACTGACCGCAGGCGATATACGCCGCATCAAGCAACAGCCAGGAGAGACCCTCCAGAAGTACATCCAGCGCTTCAACAACACCCACCTCAAGATCCCCAAGGTCACGGACGAAGCCATCATCTCCGCGTTCTCAGATGGCGTCCGTGACGTCAAGATGAAGGAAGAGCTGGCTATCCACGAGGAGCTTTGCATATCTCAGGAACTGTTCAACCTGGCGACCAAGTGCGCAAGAGATGAGGAGGGGCGCCTCTCTCTCTCCTTGAGCTGCTAGCTACAGGAGTGGAGGAGAAGAAGGCCAAGGCCAAGGACGTGAAGCGCAAAGAGGCAGTAGTGCTCGCAGCGGAGCCCGATGATACGTCTCCAACATATCTATAATTTTTGATTGCTCCATGCTATATTATCTATTGTTTTGGACATTATTGGGCTTTATTATCCACTTTTATATTATTTTTGGGACTAACCTATTAACCGGAGGCCCAGCCCAGAATTGCTGTTTTTTGCCTATTTTAGGGTTTCGAAGAAAAGGAATATCAAACGGAGTCCAAATGGAATGAAACCTTCGGGAACGTGATTTTCTCACCGAACAAGACCCAGGAGACTTGGACCCTACGTCAAGCAACCAACAGGGAGGCCACGAGGTAGGGGCACGCTACCCCCCCAGGCTCGCCCTCCACCCTCGTGGGCCCCCTGTTGCTCCACCGACATACTTCTTCCTCCTATATATACCTACATACCCCCAAACGATCAGATAAGGAGCCAAAACCCTAATTCCACTGCCATAACTTTCTGTAGCCATGAGATCCCATCTTGGGGCCAGTTCCGGAGCTCCGCCGGAGGGGGGCATCCATCACGGAGGGCTTCTACATCAACACCATAGCCTCTCCGATGAAGTGTGACTACTTTACCTCAGACCTTCGGGTCCATAGTTATTAGCTAGATGTCTTCTTCTCTCTTTTTGGATCTCAATACAAAGTTCTCCCCCTCTCTTGTGGAGATCTATTTGATGTAATCTTATTTTTGCGGTGTGTTTGTTGAGAACGATGAATTGTGGGTTTATGATCAAGATTATCTATGAACAATATTTGAATCTTCTCTGAATTCTTTTATGTATGATTGGTTATCTTTGCAAGTCTCTTCGAATTATCAGTTTGGTTTGGCCTACTAGATTGATCTTTCTTGCAATGGGAGAAGTGCTTAGCTTTGGGTTCAATCTTGCGGTGTCCTTTCCCAGTGACAGTAGGGGCAGCAAGGCACGTATTGTATTTTTGCCATCGAGGATAACAAGATGGTTTTTTTATCATATTGCATGAATTTATTCCTCTACATCATGTCATCTTGCTTAAGGCGTTACTCTGTCTTCTTGAACTTAATACTCTAGATGCATGCTGGATAGCGGTCGATGAGTGGATTAATAGTAGTAGATGCAGGTAGGAGTCGGTCTATTTGTCTCAGACGTGATGCCTATATACATGATCATACCTAGATATTCTCATAACTATGCTCAATTCTGTCAATTTCTCAACAGTAATTCGTTCACCCACCGTAAAATACTTATGCTCTTGAGAGAAGCCACTAGTGAAACCTATGACCCCCGGGTCTATCTTCATCATATTAATCTTCCAATACTTAGTTATCTCCTTTGCTTTTTTACTTTGCTTTTATTTTACTTTGCATCTTTATCACAAAAATACCAAAAATATTATCTTATCATATCTATCAGATCTCACTCTCGTAAGTGACCGTGAAGGAATTGACAACCCCTTATCGCATTGGTTGCGAGGAGTTATTTGTTTTGTGCAGGTACTAGGGACTTCGCGCGTGGCCTCCTACTGGATTGATACCTTAGTTCTCAAAAAATGAGGGAAATACTTATGCTACTTTGCCGCATCGTCCTTTCCTCTTCAAGGAAATCCAACACAGTGCTCAAGAGGTAGCACCCGACACCAAGCGAGGCAGAGATCAGCCCGAGTCGTCCAAGAACGGCCGACCGTTCTGCGCCTTCCACAACCTGAACACCCACAACACTAGCGACTGCCAAGAGCTCAGAGCCATACGGGAAGGACGCTATGGTCGATGCCCCGAGCGCAACAACCGGGGCTATGGCCGCGGAGGAGGACGCGGAGGCGGACACTGGGATGACCGTGGCCCGCGCCAGGAGTGGCGCGGCCGGCCTCGTGAGGACCGCTGGCAGGACCAACCTCGTGAGGGCGCCTGGAGGGACCCGCCTCGTGAGGATCGTCCCCAGGGCAACGCCAGTCTTCCCCTGTTGCCGCCACCAAGAAGGAACGACGACCACCACCAGGATGAGGGGGCTGGGGGCTTCCAAGAGCCGCGTGCGATCACTTGCATCTTGGGCGGTGCTCAGGCCCCAGCCTCTCAGCGCATCTTCAAACAGTTCGCTCGCGAGGTGAACGCGGCGCTCCCCAAGCTCGAGGCCACGCGCCCGCTCAGGTGGTCCCAATGCGCCATCACCTTCGACTTGGCAGACCAGCTCAAGTGTGCAGCCACCGCTGGCGCACTCCCTATGCTATGCTCCCCCAGTCATCAGCATTGTGCAAGTCACCAAGACTCTCATCAAGGGCGGCGCATGGCTCAACATCCTATCCGTCGACACGTTCGACAACCTCCAAGTGCCCTATGAGCAGCTCCAGCCAATCAAGCCTTTCTCAGGAGTGACTGATGGTTCCACCACACCGATAGGGCAAGTCCGCCTACCTGTCACCTTCGAGGAGCGCAAGAACTACCGCACCGAGCTCATCGACTTCGACGTCGCGCACATCCGCCTGCCGTACAATGCCATCCTCGGGTATCCAGCCCTGGCCAAGTTCATGGCAGTCACTCACCATGGCTACAACGTTCTCAAGATGCCAGGAAGTGGGGGAATCATCATGGTCCCATGTGAAGAAAGGGATGTGGTGTGCTCCGTTGAGCACGCCTTCCAAGCCGCAGCAATCGACAACCCTGACAGCAGAAGTGAAGGCCCTCCGGAGACCACCCCCAAGAAGAAGCTGCCGCGCCGCGCAGGACCCCAAGAAGATGGCGTCGCGTTAGGAGCCTCGTCAGGATTAGCGCCCGCTCCAGGGGCACCTCCCTCCACCACATAGGAAAGCGCGCCCGGCACCCTCCTCAGGCAGGACTCGGGGGCTCTCTTCTGGAGGGCCTCGGACCTTGTCAACCTTACGAGGGAGGCGCTTGGGCACCACTTGGAGGCGTGTTTCGCGGCACGCGACCCTCAAGAGAGCACATGGAAAGGAGTGCCCACCGCTTAGGAGTTCATCACCGAGACCACCCAAGAGCTACAAGACGCAAGAGCCATGCGCGGCGACAGCCGCTCACGGAGTGAGGCTCACCATTCAGGCGAGGGTGCTGAGTTGCACGTCTGCGTCGACGTCCCAGGGCTCAACAGGGCCGCATCTCAGGAATGCTTCTGTCCATCACGTGCGGGCCGCTGTGAGGGTCCACCACACAGCTACGTTCGCATGCCCGTCGGCTTGCCGAGCGTGGCGTCGGCCTATCAGCGCAATGTGCAGCAAGCCCTGGCGGCTCAGGAGGCCAGGTTCCACGCCGTTCTGGAGGAGATGGGGACGGTCTTCAGGGAACCTCCTGAGCCCCTAGAGCCTCCTGAGGCTCAGGGTCCCGGTGGCTCATGAGGAGCCATTCCTTCAATGCGTGGCTTCAGCTGCACCAACTCTACTTCGTCTACAGAACCAGGTGACATCTTCCAAGTTCATTTAAGCTGGGAGCACCCCTCGGGATGCATTATTCCCAGGCCACACGGGTCCGTCCCTGTGGCATGTATCCCTTTTTGCTTAAGTATTTAGCTTACCTTGTTGGGGGCGCCCCTCGGGCTGCATCATCCCCAAGCCGCTCGGGCCGGACCTGGTGGCATGTATCTTCCTGCATTTATCCAAGTCGATCTTCTCTTCATGCTTAACCTGCCGACGGCAATCGCCTGCTCGATTGCCGCCCGCCGCGGGTCTGTTTATCCCATGCAACCCGCTTGCACGTTAAAAGGGGGGCTCCTGAGCATCATGACTCAGGAGCTCTTACTGGCTCTCCAGCCCTCACCCCTGGCCTTGACCACGACATCGCGACCTGGCATACCAGCGGCGGCTGAGCTCGCTCGAGGGCCGGGGCCTGAGGACGTAGAGTGCTTGCATCTAACCGTCTTGCAGGGACATACAGTCACCAAGACTCAAGACCAGGCGCAACCCGCCTTGAGGTAGGGCCTCATGGGTCCCGCGCTAGCTCACGAGTGCCCAGATACACCTCGCAGCCCTGCCGTGCAAGCCACCTGTCAGGGCGGGGCTGTACACGCCCCGGGGGCTCCTCCCGGAGGGGGCCCCATCCCACGCCCAAGTGGAAGCTCCATGCTCCGCGCTGGCTGTCGACACTGCCAAGGAGCGGCTATGCCCGTGCACAAGCGGAAGCACTATGCTCCGCGCTGGTGATAAACAACTGAGGGCGACCCCATGGTCGTACCAACCTCAGGGAGCCCAGAGCTCAGCGCCCAGCCTCACCATGACGCCTCCCCTCGGGAGAGTCGCGCGAGGGGGCTGGGCACGGGGGCTGCGCTCAGGTCACGCCCAAGCGCATGCCACCCAACTAGGTCCCCCAGACCTGGGCGTCATGCGCCCCTCCCGAGGCCTCGGCGAGGGCAGGTATGGAAATTGTTTGAACGTCAAGGCAGACTCCTGAGCATCGCGACTCAGGAGCCTAACCGGTCACGTAGCCCCTCACTCCTTGGTCCGTCCTGGTCTCCAGTCGGCCCAATGGCGGTTGAGGTATGCGCGGGGCCGGGCTCTGCCGACGTAGAACATTAATCTATCCTCATGAACTCTCCCTATATGTTGTTCGCACGTCAAGGGGGACTCCTGAGCATCGCGACTCAGGAGCCTAACTGGTCACGTAGCCCCTCACTCCTTGGACCGTCCTGGTCTCTGGTCGGCCCAATGGTGGTTGAGGTATGCGCGGGGCCGAGCTCTGCCGACCCAGAACAAAGAAAATAGGAAGGAAAACGCAAAATCTCGAAGCAAATATTACAAGCATATTGTTCTCACAATACCAAATGAAAAGTCTAAACGCTTCCACGAGGCCTGATGTATGTCGCAGGAATGAAACGAGAAGAATAGCTGCAGGTCACCCCTGGATGTCGTCATCGCCTGCGGAAGGTGCCCCCCCCCCCGTGGGCGACGATGCTCTCACCTTCACCACCAGCCGCAGGACGCATCGCCAGACAGAGGATCAGAGACAAAGCCGCGGAACTTCCCCAGCAAAGCCTCCACTTGACCTTGAACAGCCATGGCGGTGGCTTCGCAGAGGTCTTCAGCCACAGGCTCCAGCAGCTCGTCAAGGTGGGCGTTGGGGTCGCGGAGGTGCAGATGGCTGAGGACGCGAGTCAGTCCGGCTGAAGACAAAACGTGAGCTTCTGCTTCCGCCATGGGACCGAGGCCCTCAACGACCTCATCAAGCTCCTTCACCACGAGAGGAAGCAGCTGGGCGGGGCCATCCTCGTCAGTGTCCAGCGGCTTCTCCAGGCCATGCTCGTAGAGCGTCCTCAGCGCCTTGCGAGATCTCTTCTCGAGATCGGCGAAGGCCACATGGTCTTCGGCCAGGACTCGCGCCTTGGCGTCAAGATCGGCCTCCCTCGCCCCCATCTTCTGCTCCAACTCTTCCAACCGGTTGCGCTCGACAGCCTGCTTCTTCCCCAGCTCCACCTGCTCAGCATCACGGTTTTTGATGTCTTCCTCCCGGGCCTTCATCTCCTTCTCCCCTGCTTGGCGGCGGCGTACCTCTTCGGCGTGCTTGTTGCGCATGCTCTGCAACTCGCCCTCCAACACTTGGCATCGGTCACGGGCGGCCATGGCGTCTTTCAGCGCCGCCTCACAATTGGCTGTAGCACCGACGGCCCCTTGCTTCTCCCTCTCGGAAGCCACAACAGCCTGGCCCAGCGCCGTGCGAACCGCCCGGTCAGAACGAAGCCAGCCGGAGGCCAACTCCAGACGCCCGGCCTCTAGGCGCGGGTCAACGCTCAGGAGATCCGCATGCAGTTGGGTCATCTCTGAAAGGGCACGCTCCAAGACGGCAGCAGGAGCAGAAGAACCAGGGAGTGGAGGTGCAGTAGTGGGAGGAAGTGACGCCATTACCAGGGCTTGGGAGACCACGGGCCCTGGAGCAGCTGGGACCTCGTCAGCCGCGCCAAGCGCCGGCACTTCCAGAGCTAGCGGGGCTATGGGGGCTGATTCCGTGCGGCGATGTTCCTCTTGGCCCCGCAAGGGCGACCGGGCTGGGGAGACACAGGCGATGTTGCCTCCTTGCTCTACGGGGGGAGGCACAGCCGCCGTACCCTCCTTCCTCTTCTTCGCCGAAGATGTCGGCCTGATCAACCAAAGGCGAGCGTCAAGAAATAACAAGTACCAGCGGGGATAAAGCGAAGCTCGAGACACCTACCGGTCCACCGCGAAGTACTCCACCTTCCGCTTGTGAAGCTTGAGGCCTGACAACATCGGGGCCTGAGGGGCAGGCGTTTGGGCTCTGGCGGCGCCATGCGGTGCGGAGGCTGAACCGGATCCAGCCCCAGGAGGTGCTGGGGTGGAGGCGGCACCACGAGCCACCAGCGACGACCTACCCTTCGCCGGGACAAGGGGTTGCTCCTTCGTCCCTTGGTAGGCGTCGGCCTCGGCATCATCAGGAAGGGCGCGGAGAATCTCGGCCTTGCTCGGAGGGGAGGTCTCCCCCACCTCTTCCGGGGTCTCCTCCGAGTCCACCTCGTCTTCCCCCTCTCCACGGGACTCGCCAGAAGACACCTCCACCGGTTTTTGTGCCGAAGGAGCTCCCGAAAACACCGGCGGCAGCAGCCCGCGGGCATCAAAAGTAGGCCTGTAGGCGACGAATTCCTCCCGGTCCCTGCGTTGGAACAGGGGAATGAAGGCGCTAGGCGGGTACTCCTGGTTGTCTCCGACTATGAGACGCAGGACGGCGTCCAGTTCGTCATCAGGCAGGTCCCCCGGCCTCAGACGAGCCTTGTTTTCCCCTCCTTCAAGCTCCCAGAAGGGGTGCGCACGTGCCTGGAGCGGGGCAACCCGCAACGTCAAGAACTCCCTCAGGAGTATCGCTCCCGTTATTTTGGCCGCCCTCACATTGCCCGGCTTCAGGTCAGTCATCATCTGCCCCAACACTGACGATGCCCGCTCATCGACAAGCTCCGCCCTGGGCCACTCTTTGCCTTGCCGGGGCGCCTCCGTCGGCAACACCAGGCGCGGATGGGCGAGGTTGGCGTCCACCATAATCCATTTGGATCGAATGTTGTCGGCCCTCTTCCCGGTGCTCGAGATCGAGTTGGCCTTGCCGGACACAACGAAGTTGGCGCATCCAGAGATGTGACCCTCACTGACGCGAAGGAAGAAGAAATGGCGCAGGAGCACCACGGACGTCATCACGCCCAGGTATGCCTCACAGTAGTAGGCAAAGATGGACATGAGGAGCATAGAGTTGGGATGGAGATGCAATGCTTGTAGCCCATAGTGGTCGAGGACTTCATAAAAGAAATCAGAGAAGGGAGGAACCAACCCGACGACAACGCTGCTCGAATAGAAGGGAAAGAAAGTGCTCCCCTCAGGCTCCGGCTCGTCAGAGGCAAGTCGGAGCTCCATCTTCCCCCACTCGTTGCTCTCTCCCGCCGTCAGCAGGCGCACGGAGGCAAGGCTCTTCTCCGTGACAGTGGGCGCCTCAAGAGCAGGCTTGTACCAAGCCGGAGCCGAGGAAGTCTTGAACCTGCGCGGTGCCATGGGCGGCAGATGCAAAGCAAGGCCGGAGCAGATCTGTAGGTAGCGGCGGCGAAGAGCGGGAAAGGGGATCTGGTGCAAGGCAAGGAAGAAGAAATGAAGGCAAGTGCCACCCGTGCCAGCCTTTTGTCAGGTCAAGCAGTTGCCAAGGCAGTGTGGGAAGCGGAGACGCCCACGTTCAATCAACCGCCACGCGTCAACCGAGGCCGCAGGCTTTCGGGACCCGCGGTGCTCTGAACTTGACCCTTGGATTCGCCGCGAAGCCAAGTCCGAGCGCACCTTGGGCCCGGGGGCTACTGTCGGCGTTCTGGGAATGGGGGTCCCCAGACTTGCCTGCCTGCGGCCCGCGGCATGGCCGAGCAGTAGGCCGTACGGCCCATCTTCGTCAACAAGGCACCCAAGACCCTCGCGAGGGTCCAAGCCTCGCGAGGCAGACGATGCAAGACCTCCTCTGGAGTGGCCTGGTCAGGCATGCTCACGAGGAGCGGAGATATCAAGGTAGGGCAAACCTCACGAGGCTCTCGTGACGTAAGCCATGACGATCGACACCAGGCGGGCGCCAGCGCGCACAACGTCCTTGTTTGCCCTTTGGTGCAAAGGAGGCAAGCGCAACCGTGGAGTACCGAGGCCTCAGGCAAAGGTTGCCATTTCGGTGCAACAAGACCAAGACCAGGTGGACAGCAAGACGGAGGTCATCGTGGATCCCAAGACGGTGTCACCACCAGAGCCTTTCACAAGCGAAGACCGCTTTTGTCAGGATAGCTTGTACTAGCTGTCCCCCTTCAAATTAGCCCGCCGTTGTTGGCTCCCTTCCCGCTCAATATTTGGGAAGAGGACCAGGGCCTCTATAAATAGGACTAGCCACCACCATAGTAGGGGCATCTCATCTTAGCTTGAGGGAATCTACACACCACAAGTTCATACGCACAAGAACACCTCAACCTCAGGAGGCTGTTCTTCCCCTTGTATTGTTCATCATCAGCCCAAGAGGAAATCCACCACCACCACATTGGAGTAGGGTATTACACCACAACGGTGGCCCGAACCAGTATAAACCCCGTGTCTTTCTGTGTTGTGAGTTCGTCGAGTTTGTCCGCAAGATCTTAGCGAGCTAGAGCGTAGATCGGTAGGAGGGAAAGACTTCGCGCGCACCCTAGTGTTCGAACCTTAAGGGTTTGCCGGAACCCCACATCTGACACTCTTTTTTTTTCGTCCGTAGTCTCATCCCGACTTGTGGGGGAATCATAGTCTCCATCATCCTTTCCTCACTAGGACAATGCTCTAAAAATGATGATCATCACACTTTTATTTACTTACAACTCAACAATTACAACTCAATTCTTAGAACAGAATATGACTCTATGTGAATGCCTCCGGCGGTGTACCGGGATATGCAATGAATCAAGAGTGACATGTATGAAAGAATTATGAACGGTGGCTTTGCCACAAATACAATGTCAACTACATGATCATGCAAAGCAATATGACAATGATGGAGCGTGTCATAGTAAACGGAACGGTGGAAAGTTGCACGGCAATATATCTCGGAATGGCCATGGGAATGCCATGATAGGTAGGTATGGTGGCTGTTTTGAGGAAGGTATATGGTGGGTGTATGATACCGGCAAAAGGTGCGCGGTATTAGAGAGGCTAGCAATGGTGGAAGGAAGAAAAGTGCGTATGATCCATGGACTCAACATTAGTCATAAAGAACTCATATACTTATTGCAAAAATCTACAAGTTATCAAAGCAAAGTATTACGCGCGTGCTCCTAGGGGGATAGATTGGTAGGAAAAGACCATCGCTCGTCCCCGACCGCCACTCATAAGGAAGACAATCAATAAATAAATCATGCTCCAACTTCATCACATAACGGTTGACCATATGTGCATGCTACGGGAATCACAAGCTTGAACACAAGTATTTCTCAAATTCACAACTACTCGACTAGCATGACTCTAATATTACCATCTCCATATCTCAAAACAATTATCAAGTATCAAACTTCTCATTGTATTCAACACACTCATAATTTTTTTATTAATCTTGAATGCCTAACATAATTAAAGAAAATTACCATGCTGTTTTGTAGGACTCTCAAAATAATCTAAGTGAAGCATGAGAGAACAATAGTTTCTATAAAACAAATCCACCGACGTGCTCTAAAAGATATAAGTGAAGCACTAGAGCAAAAACTATATAACTCAAAAGATATAAGTGAAGCACATAGAGTATTCTAACAATTTGCGAATCATGTGTGTCTCTCAAAATGTGTGTACAGCAAGGATGATTGTGGAAAACTAACAAATAAAGACTCAAATAATACAAGACGCTCCAAGCAAAACACATATCATGTGTTAAATAAAAATATAGCTCCAAGTAAAGTTACCGATGGAAGTAGACGAAAGAGGGGATGCCTTCCGGGGCATCCCCAAGCTTTGGCTTTTAGGTGTCCTTAGATTATCTTGGTATGCCATGGGAATCCCCAAGCTTAGGCTCTTTCCACTCCTTGTTCCATAATCCATCAAATCTTTTACCCAAAACTTGAAAACTTCACAACACAAAACTTAAAGTAGAAAATCTCGTGAGCTCCGTTAGCGAAAGAAAACAAAACACCACTTCATGGTACTGTAATGAACTAATTCTTTATTTATATTGGTTTTAAACCTACTGTATTCCAACTTCTCTATGGTTTATAAACTATTTTACTAGCCATAGATTCATCAAAATAAGCAAACAACACACGAAAAACAGAATCTGTCAAAAACAGAACAGTCTGTAGTAATCTGTAGCTAACGCAAGATCTGGAACCCCAAAAATTCTAAAATAAATTGCTGGACGTGAGGGATTTATCTATTAATCATCTGCAAAAATAATTAACTAAATATCACTTTCCAAATAAAAATGGCAGCAATTCTCGTGAGCGCTAAAGTTTCTGTTTTTTACAGCAAGATTAAAAAGACTTTCCCCAAGTCTTCCCAACGGTTCTACTTGGCACAACACTAATTAAACACAAAAAACACAATCAAAATAGAGTCTAGATAAATTATTTATTAAATAACAGCAAGTAAAAATATTGGGTTGTCTCCCAACAAGCACTTTTCTTTAAAGCCTTATAGCTAGGCATAAGATTTCAATGATGCTCACATGAAAGACAAGAATTGAAGCACAAAGAGAGCATCATAAAACACATGACAAACACATCTAAGTATAACATAATTCCTATGCATAGGCATCTTATAGGCAAACAAATTATCAAGGCAAGCAAAAACTAGCATATGCAAGAAAGCAGAAAGAAACAGTAACAATCTCAACATAACGAGAGGTAATTTAGTAACATGAAAATTTATACCACCATATTTTCCTCTCTCATTATAATTACATGTAGGATCATAAGCAAATTCAACAAAATAGCTATCACTTCAAATATTTTCAACACGATCCACATGCATGCAAAGTTGACACTCTTCCAAAATAGTGGGATTAACATTAACTAAAGTCATGACGTCTCCAAACCTCCCCGGCGCCACAAGTAACTAAAGTCACGATCCACATGCATGCAAAGTTGACACTCTTCCAAAATAGTGGGATTAACATTAACTAAAGTCATGACTTCTCCAAAATAGTGGGATTAACATTAACATTAACATTAACTTTTCCCACTTGGTATGTCTTGACTTGCAACGGCGCCACAAGTGACTCGTTGTCGGGAGTCAAATCTTGACTTGTCTTGCGCGAACCTCCCCGGCAACGGTGCCAGAAATCCTTCTTGCTACCTCTTGAGCACTTGCGTTGGTTTTCCCTTGAAGAGGAAAGGGTGATGCAGCAAAGTAGCGTAAGTATTTCCCTCAGTTTTTGAGAACCAAGGTATCAATCCAGTAGGAGGCCGCGCACAAGTCCCTCGCACCTACACAAACAAATAAATCCTCGCAACCAACATGATAAGGGGTTGTCAATCCCTACACGGTCACTTACGAGAGTGAGATCTGGTAGATATGATAAGACAATATTTTTGGTATTTTTATGATAAAGAGAAATAAAAGATGCAAAGTAAAATAAATGGCAAAGGAAATAACTAAGTATTGGAAGATTAATATGATGGAAGATAGACCCGGGGGCCATAGGTTTCACTAGTGGCTTCTCTCAATAGCATAAGTATTTACGGTGGGTGAACAAATTACTGTTGAGCAATTGACAAAATTGAGCATAGTTATGAGAATATCTAGGTACGATCATATATATAGGCATCACGTCCGAGACAAGTAGACCGACTCCTGCCTGCATCTACTACTATTACTCCACACATCGACCGCTATCCAGCATGCATCTAGTGTATTAAGTTCAAGAGAACAGAGTAACGCTTTAAGCAAGATGACATGATGTAGAGGGATAAACTCATGCAATATGATATAAACCCCATCTTGTTATCCTCGATGGCAACAATACAATACGTGCCTTGCTGCCCCTACTGTCACTGGGAAAGGACACCACAAGATTGAACCCAAAGCTAAGCACTTCTCCCATTGCCAGAAAGATCAATCTAGTAGGACAAACCAAACTGATAATTCGAAGAGACTTGCAAACATAACCAATCATACATAAAAGAATTCAGAGAAGATTCAAATATTGTTCATAGATAAACTTGATCATAAACCCACAATTCATCGGTCTCAACAAACACACCGCAAAAGAAGATTACATCGAATAGATCTCCACAAGAGAGGGGGAGAACTTTGTATTGAGATCCAAAAAGAGAGAAGAAGCCATCTAGCTAATAACTATGGACTCGTAGTTCTGAAGTAAACTACTCACACTTCATCGGAGAGGCTATGGTGTTGATGTATAAGCCCTCCGTGATCGATGCCACCTCCGGCGGAGCTTTGGAAAAGGCCCCAAGATGGGATCTTGTGGATACAGAAAGTTACAGCGGTGGAATTAGGGTTTTTGCTCCGTATCTGGTAGTTTGGGGGTACGTAGGTATATATAGGAGGAAGGAGTACGTCGGTGGAGCAACATGGGGCCCATGAGGGTGGAGGGCGCGCCTGGGGGGGAGGGGTAGGCGCGCCCCCTACCTCGTGCCCTCCTCGTTGACTACTTGACATAGGGTCCAAGTCCTCTGGATCATGTTTGTTCCGAAAATCACGTTCCCGAAGGTTTCATTCCGTTTGGACTCCGTTTGATATTCTTTTTCTGCGAAACCCTAAAATAGGCAAAAAAAACAATTCTGGGCTGGTCCTCGGGTTAATAGGATAGTCCCAAAAAAAATATAGAAGTGTATAATAAAGCCCAATAATGTCCAAAACAGAATATAATATAGCATGGAACAATAAAAAATTATAGATGCGTTGGAGACATATCAAGCCTCGCAGTGTGCAATATAGCTACGAGATCCTATCGTCTGTTGGAATTTCACTTTCGTACAGTTGGCCTTGTTCTTTATATAGTTCACCTACAAGAAGATAGATTTGTGTGGCACATGCATAAATAGGACTTCAACATGTGATCTGATCACATATATATATAATGTACCTAATACTTCAGATCAGACCAGTGTTTAACGAGGCCCCTCCAGTCTTCATCCGATATATTTTCCACTAGAGATGTTTGGGAAAGTTCACTGTTAGCATTGCCTTCAAAGTGAGTTTTCCTCAAGTTATACCGATACTGTCGTAGAGCAGACTTGAAAACATGGGTGCAAGCTTGTCTGGTTGCATCATCTTGGCTATCCAACTTGAACCTCATCTGTTGAAAATTATGGGAGTCTCATTATCAGCAACCTAGAAAGTATTGGACAGAGCAAGACGATATTACTAGTTTCCATACATAACCATACTTACAGATAAATGGTCGAGGAAGGTGTTGAACTGGGTTTCGTCTTTGTCATTCATGTACTGAATCCATGTTGGGAGGATACGTACATGACACC
The DNA here is from genome assembly GCF_003073215.2 of Triticum urartu. Lineage (NCBI taxonomy): Eukaryota > Viridiplantae > Streptophyta > Magnoliopsida > Poales > Poaceae > Triticum > Triticum urartu. Next base: position 285,096,461 of record NC_053027.1, on the reverse strand, counting down.
TAATGGCAACCGCTACCTCTGATGCTAACTTGGTTGACTCTGTAGCATCACGTGGCCTTTTTAAACCTGCCTCAAAATGGATCTTCATTCTTTCTCCTCTAGATTTAGTTAACCTATCGAGCATTATCCCTGATGTTTGTTTCCTCTTGCACCTAGGTGCTAGTCCAACAACGAACATAGGAAGTGTTAGTGTACATCAAACTGTGAGACTACATATAAAGAAGCATGCAACTGTAACTTGACTCCGGCAACTACCTTCTTGCTATTGAAGCTCACAAGGTTCATCTGATCTTGCCAACTCGTCTTGTGTCAAGAGTGCTTGGGAAGTAGTGTCAGGTGGCAAGGCAGCTTGGGAACGTGCTGCTAGTTCAGTTGATGCACGAGTAACTCGTGCAGCTGGTAGTACTGCGGAAGGTGTTGCAAGAACTAGGGCTGTCTCTGCTTGTTTGGTGGCAGCTATTTGTTTCTATTTGGCTTTTTCTGCAGCTCGTGTAGCATGGGATACCCTATTTGTAGAATTTTCCGCTAGACTTTGACCTTCTATTGCACCATCAGTACCAGCAGAATCTGCAGGATTCTTCCGGTTCCCATTCCCTGCCATTCTGTGTTTCTTCCTCTTTTTCTGTGCCATGTTAAGTCAAGCCGACAAGAAAAACGAATAACAATTTAGTTCTTCAGAACAAATTGATGCGTGATACAGATGAACTAAACTTTGATGTTAGACAACCACATGATAGGAGGATGTAATATGTACGAAAAACAGGACGGAAGAGATAACCAGAACTATGATGTGTAAACTAAGCAGAAGACATTTCACTAAATTAGAAGCAATGCAATGGAAGGTAGACACCATATGAAAGATGTTATAAATATCGCTCTGCCAAGTTAACAGTGTCTCATCATAAATGGCGTTTAAACAAATGTGAAGCAGTACAAGAAATAAATCATATGCAAGATGCAAACAACATCACACTACCAAGTTAGAGGTCTCTCGTCATTAGTGCCATTGCATATTCACAACTTATGATGTGTAAACTATGCGTCCTTTGGTTCAACGGACTTCCTGGATGCAAATAAGGTGGTTGTCTCGGCTTGCAGGCGGCGCTTACGAACGACTTACCGTGGTCTCCCTCAATGATGTTCTCCGTCGAACGCACTTCGCCAAACCACAACGTTTGAGATACCGTCGACGTCACCGCAATGGGGAAGGAAGTCAAATATAGTTACTACCTCCATTTTTTTGTACACAAGGCCAGTATATCAAAATTACAATTTTCAAAAGGCCGCTAACACTAATCAAGGAATAATTGATGGGGTTTGCCTCGTACTAGCAACCAAGGACATTAATATCCCCTGCATGCATGCGGAAGTGAGAAGGTTAGTTTGCATGGAGCTACATTAATCAAGCGATGAGGAGTGAGATGGTTAGCTCTTTGGCCTTTGGAGAAAAAAATACGCATTAATTGACATGTGAAATGAGGATTTGTATCGATTAATCCCGCGAAGGAAAACACCACCTTTCTTTTTAAACACTAATACTCCTAGTATGTAGTACGTAGTACTTATCCTGTTTGGGTCTAGGCCTTGCATTGCCATACTTCGCCACACATTTTTTCCAAGCTTGCCTAAATTTTTCAAAATGAAAAGGAGGTACACTTGTGCATGGCTGTCGCGGTCGCACCAAACCCTCACACGGTCACTCCTGCACGTCGCGGTCGCACCGCACCCTCACACAGTCGCTCCTGCACGCCGCAATCCCAATCAAGGGAACGCACCCTCACTGACACGTGCTGTCGCATGTGAAAAAACCAAGCTCAGCCATCCTACCGCTGACACATAATTTTCATTCATAGAGTATGTTTATCCAATCGCATCTTGGGGAGTATCCGTACGGCCCGTGCGGTGGTCTGTTGGGGAAGAAGAAGAGGTGAGGAAGAAGGGTTAGGAGACGTAGGATATTCATCCAACCACCTGAAATGGTAGACTGACCCAAGTCAGGCGACTTGCATAACAATATATGTTTTTACACAGCAAAAGATCCATAAAAACAATAATATAAAGAAAAACTATCACTGCTCGTGGAACGAGACGGCCTCGTCGTCTTTGTGTGCCGGCGTGAACCAGCCGTAGCTGCCGACGTGTGTCTTCGCACCATGGTTGTCCTCGGCCTCCAGCTACTCGTTCACGTGGAGCGTGCGGGCGCTCTGCACGGACAAGAGCACCACCCGGTTCAAGTCGAGGACGTCCGGTTCCGCCTGTAGGAGGGCCTCGATGGCAGCGGCATCCGCGCGCTCCGCGTCGAGTCGAGCCTCTGCCGTCCGGTTCTGCCTGCAGGAGGGCCTCGATGAGAGCGGCATATGCGCGCTCCGCGTCGAGTTGAGCCTCTGCCGCCCGGTTCAAGTCCAGGACGTCTGGTTCCGCCTCCAGGAGGGCCTCAATGGCAGCGACATCCGCGCGCTTCGCCGCCCGGTTCACATCCACGACATCTGATTCCGCCTACAGGAGAGCCTCGATGGCAGCGACATCCGCTCACTTCGCCTCAAGTTGAGCCTCCGCCGCCTGGTTCACATCCACGACATCCGGTTCCGCCTGCAGGAGAGCCTCGATGGCAGCGACATGTGCGCGCTCCACATCGAGTTGAGCCTCTGCCTCCCAGTCCTCCTTTAGTATCACCAGGTTGAACCGCTGGTCCGCCTGCACCATGGGGGACTCGGACGGCGGCACGAAGTCGACGTCCATCGTCTCATACCCATCGGGGGCCTTCTGCGCCGCGACCTCTGCCATGAACATTGGATCAGCTTCCTCCTCCTCATAGCTTGGCTCTAGAGAACTCGGGGATTGGCCTGCCGCAAAGCGAGCTTGGGAACAGAGGTCTGTGGCGCCGACCGCCGCCGTGATTTCTGCACGGCGCTCCAGCGTCAGCATCTTGTAGTACGCGATCTTGCGACGCACCATGGCTTTCCGGCGAACTAGGGGACGCTTGATGCAGGCTAGGGGATCGAAAGGTTGGGGAAGGGGCTGGAGATTAGGTGTGGTTTTAGGGCAGTGGCTGGCGTAGGCCGAGCAGCGAAGGTTCTGGTGTGAATAGTGGTTTCGGAGACGACCGGTCAATCGTTTTTGACTGTACATCGCTCTTGTCGCGTTCGCATTGCAGCCCGACACATTGGACCCTCCACGTCGCTCACCGAATGGAACACGCTTTGTCTTGCGTTTTTGCTCACTTGTGGGACCGCAGTTGAGAGCAAACTGACGTCCCTCCCCCTCCCCCGCCCGCGTCATTTATACTAGCACTCCCTCCGTTTTATGCAGAGTAAATAAAAACAGAGGGAGTATACTACGGATGAGGATCCCCTAACACGGCCGAACCCATTGAGTAACTGACATGCGGGGCCTAGCAAGCATGGGGTCCGCCAGTAAGTGACCGAAAGGGAGGGTAAGGCAGGGATACTACGTCAGAGGATCCACTTCCACTACTACTCCCTCCTTCCATTTACTATACAGGGCCTAATGCGATTTTCGAGGCTAAGTTTGACCAAATGTTAGAGTAATAATATATGGCATACAACTTACACAAAGCATACGGTCAAATTCGTATGTGAAAGGAGCTTCCAATATTATAATTTTCACATTATACATCTCATGTACTATTAATCTTGTCAATAGTAAAATGCGGTTTTGAAAAACGCATTAGAGCATGGTTAATAATATAGCCAGTAGATGGCTATAAGGAACTGCCATGTCATCTATAGCCACCATCTATTATATGCCCTCATACAGTAGTGTGGGCTATATAGTTGGCTATTTCCCGCAAAAAATTTTATAAGGTTGTCTATTGTATTAGTACTTTTTTCCATATCCTCTCCATCTCTTTCTTCACATTTATTGTATTTAACTAGGAATGCGTATATAGCTAGGCTCTTGCATGAGAGCTCACTCCCCTTACTTTTTCACATCTCTCTCCTCCACATAGGCCCTATATAAACGGAAGGAGGGAGTACTACTATGAGCACTGCATACTCTAGTACACATGTTGTCAGTACTCCACTAGTACTATTGGACATGGAGCTTAAAAAAGTTACTATTGGACTAGCTATACGTGGCGAAATCCTAGCAGGAAGAGCATGCGCGAGAACCAGCACATTCACGTGGTTGAAAACAAATTGGAAACCATCTCGAGTGAAAATCTAGGACTACGTACGAATCTAACAATATTGATTGGGTGTTGTTGAATGTTGATACTTTTTTGATCAAAGTAGAGATACTTTGACTACACACAAAACTTATATGTAAACTAGAAAGGATAGGAGGGAGTATATTGTACGTTCAAAAATGAAACAAACATTGAATACCCTTTATATATGATTTGCGGATGCTATGATCACCAGTTCAAAATTTTGAATCTGCCTTAGGTATCACACATGCCCCCACTCGGGGTCCAGAGATCGATTGAAAGAGGACTAGGGTGGGTACAATACGTTCGTTTCACTTATGAACGTACAATACACTCCCTCTGATCCCCACATACACCCCCGCGGGTCATTTCTATCATAGAAACAGACCAAACCTTTATCTCCTTGCACGACACACAACTGATCTCTGAACATCAATCGATCTCGTCAACATGTGTCAGGGCATGAACCGAATGGGATGTCAAAACTAAGACGCGAAGCGACACGCAGTGGAGGCAAAGTGAAACTTTAAACGAACTATTTGTTTGTATGCATGTCGGACAAACTACAAAACATTGAAATACAAGCATGGTCTAGGCCCACATGCGAATGATACTCAGCGAAATGTTCAAATGAGGCATGCGGGAGGATGTTCAAATGTCGCTAGCTTACTCATAACAGAAGGTGAATCAAGTGCAGAGCTAGATGGCAGTTCCTTACCTCCCCTCGTAGTTGAGGGATAAATTGTTGTCTTAGCGTCTTTCAAGTTCTTCATAGTGTCCAGCAGATATAAATCCCAAGTGACTCAAAGAATAGAGCTATGCTCCCCGGCAACGGTGCCAGAAATTGGTCTTGATAACCCACAAGTATAGGGGATCACAACAGCTTTCGAGGGTAGAGTATTCAACCCAAATTTATTGATTCGACACAAGGGGAGCCAAAGAATATTCTCAAGTATTAGCAGCTGAGTTGCCAATTCAACCACACCTGGAAACTTAGTATCTGCGGCAAAGTGTTTAGTAGCACAGTAATATGATAGTGGTGGTAGCAGCAACAAAAGTAAAGACAGCAAAAGTAATGTTTTTGGTATTTTGTAGTGATTGTAACAGTAGCAGCAGGAAAGTAAATAAGCGTAAACCAGTATATGGAAAACTCGTAGGCACCGGATCAGTGATGGATAATTATGCCGGACGCGGTTCATCATGTAACAGTCATAACATAGGGTGACACAGAACTAGCTCCAATTCATCAATGTAATGTAGGCATGTATTCCGTATATAGTCATACGTGCTTATGGAAAAGAACTTGCATGACATCTTTTGTCCTACCCTCCCGTGGCAGCGGGGTCCTATCGAAAACTAAGGGATATTAAGGCCTCCTTTTAATAGAGAACCGGAACAAAGCATTAGCACATAGTGAATACATGAACTCCTCAGACTATGGTCATCACCGGGAGTGGTCCCGATTATTGTCACTTCGGGGTTGCCGGATCATAACACATAGTAGGTGACTATAGACTTGCAAGATAGGATCAAGAACTCACATATATTCATGAAAACATAATAGGTTCAGATCTGAAATCATGGCACTCGGGCCCTAGTGACAAGCATTAAGCATAGCAAAGTCATAGCAACATCAATCTCAGAACATAGTGGATACTAGGGATCAAACCCTAACAAAACTAACTCGATTACATGATAAATCTCATCCAACCCATCACCGTCCAGCAAGCCTACGATGGAATTACTCACGCACGACGCTGAGCATCATGAAATTAGTGATGGAGGATGGTTGATGATGACGATGGCGACGAATCCCCCTCTCTGGAGCCCCGAACGGACTCCAGATCAGCCCTCCCGAGAGGTTTTAGGGCTTGGCAGCGGCTCCGTATCGTAAAACGCGATGATTTCTTCTCTCTGATTTTTTCTCTCCGAAAGCAGATATATAGAGTTGGAGTTGGCGTCGGAGGACATCCAGGGGGCCCACGAGGTAGGGGGGCGCGCCCTAGGGGGGCGCCCCCCACCCTCGTGGACAGGGTGTGGGCCCCCTGGTCTTCATCTTTGGCGAGGATTTTTTATTATTTTTTCTAAGATGTTCCATGGAGTTTCAGGTCATTCCGAGAATATTTGTTTTCTGCACATAAAACAACTCCATGGCAATTTTGCTGAAAATAGCGTCAGTCCGGGTTAGTCCCATTCAAATCATACAAGTTAGAGTCCAAAACAAGGGCAAAAGTGTTTGGAAAAGTAGATACAATGGAGACGTATCATGGGGCACACCTGTCGGGATGCCGTAACGTAGACTAGTCCAATGGAGGATCTGGCCCACGACCTCCTCGTCATCGGCAACCGTTCGTGTGGGTCGTGGGGGCCAACAACGTGGCGCAGCTCCAGCACCGCCTCTGGACACGGCGACCGCGGTGAGCAACACGCTCATCGTCGCTAGACACTGTCGGTTTCAGTATGCCGAGTGTGGTGTTAGTGCTGTGGCACGACCAACATTATTTTTGGTTTGTGCCCAAGGTTGCCCCATCAAAGCATTGGGTAGCCAAAATTTTGGTTGAGGTTTTGGTTGCCCATAATTTGGCCGACATTGGCAAGAAAAATGAACTAGAGTTGGCTAGAGTTCATTAGCATGCCAAAAATTGGCAACCATCCAAACAAAGACCAAGCTTTGGGTCATGACCAAAATTTTGGTAAGGTGCACTTTGGCCACAATCCAAACACACCCCAACACCCGGCTCGTCGAGGATGCACGGGGCGCCGGGACGCGTCCGCAGAGTGGTGTAGCGCGGCCAACTGCATCCTCAGGACCTGAGACCATGCCGTGTCATCTTGCTTTTTCAATGACATGCGTCAATCGCATGTGAGCAAAGGGCATCTCCAACGTTGCCACGACCGCAGCTGACTACCCTAGCACACCAAAAACCCTCGTGCCTCACGCCATCGCGTGGTGCGTTCCCAGCCGGCGCCAGCTGCCAGCATTCATGCCGTCCGTCCGTATGCCGTCGTTAAGAGGCTTGGTGCCCGAGGAACCAACTCCGGCGACTTAATGACGCACCAGGACGCTTGGCCTCACGAGAATGCGCTACTTAAAGCAGCAACGCCCAGCTAACCTCCACACCATAGCGCATCGTACTCCTACCTGGCACCACATCCGCCATGACCGCAAGCGCGAGCGCTCTGCAGGAGAGCTTGTCTTCGGGGATGAAGCTCGAGGTCGCCGCCCTCGCTCAAGTCGCGTCTCGCAATGCAATAGCGGCGTAGCCGGATGCGGACGTGGCCGCACAAGCGGTGGCCACGCTGGCGGCGGACGATGGGAGCACCGTCAGCCACGCGTCCTACTTGCCGCCGTACAACGTCCGGCACCGCCGAGGTCGGGGACTCCTCCGAGGATGATTAGGGCATGGGAGGCGGTAGGGCATGGTGTGCCAACTGGCCGGTCCGTATCCCGTGTTCTACTCTTCCTCGCCAGAGACCACACCTTCACTTCACGGGTCTTGAACCCTGCCCCCGTACATAGAGATCGCAGATGGAGGACGTCGGTCGCCGTCGTAGAATAGGTTTAGGGTCGGGTTTATTTTATTTTTCTGTCCTATAAAAGTTCGAAATGATATGAAAATCTGTCATGTTTGCATTAATCTCGGCTAGTGTATATGAACTTTCACAATAGTATAGTATATTGTAGGAGTACTAGCATGATGCCTGTGCGTTGCATAGAATATCAAGATCTTGTAGGAGAAAAGGATGAATGCGGGAAGGCCTAATCTGCAAATGTGGAGAGGAGTGTGGGTAAATTGTCATAGTTTCCTTCCTATCCGTTAGATATAGATCAGACGGCCTATATTGCAGGATGACAGGCACACCATCATCACCAACTCTGCTTTTTATTGAACTGAGACAAAGCTAACATGCGAAGTAAAATAAACACACAGGGTCTATACATACACAATTTATCTTAGGCACTCCAATAGTACGTCCACTACACATTCACGCATTTCACATCTTTCTACATCTACGGGGACCTATGAAAGGGTTAACGCAAATTGACTCTCTCTCCTCCCCTGATTTTCATGGTGGTGGGCCCCTCCCTCCTCCCAATCTAGAATCAATAGCTCACATGTTTCACATTACGTTAATTACGTAACTAGGATTACGTAGGTGTAGCATTACTCGTCCTAAAAAACCCAACTAAGCCAACCTCCTAGCATATTGCGCGGGAAAAGACCCGTCCGCACCGTTTTAGTCGGGATTACCGGATTACTAGTAGTAGTATTGATGGATCGCGCGAAGCAACAAGTTTTTTTTGAGGGGGCTAAGCACCTAGTTTAAAAGGAAAAAAGGAGGTACACTCACAGCACCCCTGTCATGGTCGCATTGCACCCCACACACATTCGGTCCTGCACACGGCTCACGCAAACGGAACGCGCTTCAGCTTGCCTCTTCACTGACACGTGGGACTACACTTGGAGAAACCGACCATGTGCCAAACTCCCCCCGCCCACCGTGCGAAAATCCTCCCCCCACCCAAAAATTCCCCCCAAATCCTAGATTCAACCGCTCTTCGGCCAACTAGCCAATAATATTCCCCAAACCCCCTCCCCCCGTCCCCCATCCCCTTCCACTCCATTCGCTCCGCCAAAGCCGCCCTCCCCGCCGCGCCGATACATCGGCACCGCGGTTCGTCGAGGGGGACGCACGGAGATCCTCTCACTCCCACAGTACGCTCTCGTAGACTGCTGTCCTCTAGCCGCGCCGCCACTGCTGGCGACGTTCTTGTGGAGGCGCACGGCGGTCAACGCCGCCACCACTGGCGACATTCGTGTGGAGACGCACGGCGGTCAGCTTCTCCCACAGTACGCGCATTCTAGACTGAGGCCCCGTGCATGTCGGTGTAGCGCTGAATGTTAGCTGATAGACGTTGTTAATCTCATTGTTTGCCGAAGTACTAGTTTACAGTCAATATGCTCTGCTTAAGAAGCTTCCTTGCCCTGTTCTGCACTCAATCTGCTTAGCTGAGATGGCATGCCAAGGCCGATTAGTTGCTAAAATATCCTGCCATATATTTATTGTGACGTAGATTGCCATGGTCTAGTAGCCAATCTGTTAGGTGAAATAGCTCTACACCATTTTATACTCGATCTTTGTTGCTGCCATGGCCTTCGATAGTTTGATGGCTGTGTGCTCGGCCTCATTGACTGCTGAAACAACCTGTCATAATTTAGCACTCAAATTTGTTTGCTGAATTAGCTTTACATATATTTCGTTACTTAGATCTGCTCGTCCAAATATCTTGCCATAGCTTTAGAGATCAACCTAGGTATTTTTTTCTAGACTTCATAAAAAAACATATATGTTTTTCCTGTAATATCTAGTAGAAGAACTAATTTGTATGTCTAACAGATGGACATGACTTGGATAACTTCTGCTCGAAGATTCTCTGCTGCATATGTCGAGGGGGTTGAAAACTTCATGAACTTTATCAGAGCTGAGTATGGTGGTCCGAAATCAGATGTGCTCTGCCCGTGTAGCAGTTGTATGAATTCAGTTACAAGACCCCAGTCAACTGTGCAAAATCATCTACACCTGTATGGGATGTCGGTCACATATACTAGGTGGGTTCATCATGGTGAAGTTGTGAACGCCAATGTTATTGACTACGTGGAAGCAGTAGATCACCATCTTGATCTACCTGATGCTCAGGTGGAAGAGGTGGAGGAGGAGATGGTGGCGGAGCCAGTGAGTTTGACCAACATTGAAACAATACTACGAAATGTTCGTGCATTACGTGAACTTTCACCTACAAAATAAAAATGGTGGGCCCGCATGTTGGAACAATGCAACGTGGCTGTCACCCCAGGAAATAAGCTATCAGTATTCTCAGCTATGGTCACCTTTCTTCACGTGAAGACATCTGAGCGGATGACAAACAAATCATTGGATGCAATGTTGGCTGCTTTCCGCAATGCTTTCCCGGATGCGTCTGAGCTGCCACACACCTGCAGTAAAATGAAGAATTTCTTTCATGAAGTTGGAATTGGATATGATATGATCCATGTTTGTAAGAATAATTGTGTTCTGTTCCGGAATGATTATGCCAACTTAAGTGAATGCCCGGAATGCAAATCATCAAGATGGAAAGATGGCGATGCTGTGAAGAGGATTCCTCATAATGTTCTGAGACATTTTCCAGTTACACCAAGATTGCAAAGGTTGTTTCATGATGCTGAAACATGAGAGGATGTACTATGGAATTCTAGGAACCAGGAGTACAAAGATCAGAATGTAATGAGCCATCCATCACATGGTAGTGAGTGGAAAAGCTTCAATCAGAAACATGAAAAGTTTGCTGCTGAACCGAGAAACATTAGACTTGGCTTAGCTTCAGATGGATTTAACCCATTTGGCCACCAGAGCGCCACATATAGCATGTGGCCAGTGCTTGTTATCCCTTACAACATGCCTCCAAATGTCTGCACCAAAGAATCAAACTTTATGATGGCCTTGCTCATCCCAGGTCCAAAAAGTCCTGGAAAGGATTTTGATTTGTTCATGGAGCCTCTTGTGGAGGAACTTCAACAACTATGGAGGGGTTTTCTCACTCGAGACCTATATAGCAGCCCACCAGCTGATTTCTTTTTGCGTGCTGTTGTAATTTGGTGCGTCCATGATTTTTCGGCTTTGGGCACTATGTCAGGGCAAACGACACATGGTTACAATGCATGTGTTCGCTGTGACAGGAATCCGCTGTCATACACAATACTTAGCAAGATCTGTTACATTGTACACCGCCATTTCCTTGCCAAGGACAAGCCACATACTAGAAAATACCGAAGACACGTGTTCAATGCAAAGCATGAAAACCATGATGCGCCAAAGAGGCTCATCGCCGATGAGTTTCAAGTGGAATTAGAAGGTCATGCATATTACACCAAGAAACCATCTTGGTAATGGTAGCGGGAAAAGGAAGCGTGGCAGGGCAGAAGAGAGATTATTGTTTACCCGCAGGTCCACTTTGTGGGACTTGGAGTATTGGAAAGATTTGGATCTGCAGCATAATCTTGATGTGATGCACATCGAGAAAAATATATGTGACATCATTATCGGCACACTTCTTAATATTTAAGGCAATACGAAAGATACCTTAAAATCTAGGATTGATTTGACACACCTGGGTATCAGACAGGATTTGCAGGTGCAAGATGAAGGTAAACCATGGGATATGGCACCGGTTGTGTACGTCTTGGACAAGGTAAAAAGAAAAGAATTCTGCGAGGTCCTGTCACGTGTGAGATTCCCACATGGATTTGCTTCCAACCCTGAAAGGAGAGTCAGTGCAGATGGAAACAAGGTACAAGGGTTGAAAACTCATGACTGCCACGTCCTACTTCAAAGGGTTTTACCTGTTATCCTTAGAGGATTGGGCCGCCCTGACTTATACAGAGCAGTTGCAGAGTTGGGACAATTCTTCAGGGAACTCTGCAGTAGAAATATTAGGATAGATGCTTTGGAGCGTCTTAGAGACAAGATACCAACTATCCTATGCGACCTTGAGAAGATATATCCTCCATTCTTCTTTGATGTGATGGTGCATTTGGTTGTTCATCTACCTGATGAGGCACTACTTAGAGGTCCAGTACAGTATGGCTGGATGTATCCTATTGAAAGGTGGCTAGGCACTTTCAAGGGCTATGATAGGAACAGAGCTAGACCCAAGGGTTCCATTGTAGAGCCCTACATTGCTACAGAAGCATTGACATTTTGCTCAAAATACATTGAAATAGCTGATCAGCTTAGCAAAGAGGTGGATGAAGACAATCTCGGGCTCAATGTTTTCGATTATTCTGTTCGAGTTACATGGAAGAGTCGACAAGAGGACAAACCTAAATATTTGGACAAAATGGTTTGTTATGTGTTGAATAACTACCCTGAGATACTACCTTATATCAAGTAAGTGCTAAGTACTGCAGCTTATACATCGTAATCTACTAAACTTGCAGCTAATTCTTATATATTTAGATGTTTGACGTGATCACTATGTTGTGCAGCACCTACAAAAGGAGTTACTGCCGCAAAATCCAAGAAACATTGATAAACTGGTTATGGCAGGATTTGCGAAATGGTTCAAGAGCCATGTAAGATTTTGAATTACACTATCAGTTTTTAATATATTGAGTACATAAGATTATCGGCTTGTCTATTTTCTAACCATAGGTTAAGAAGATGCGGGAGGATGGGCAGGCAGTTGATGATGCCCCTTTACTCACTAGCAATGGGTCCTGATACTCGGGTAAGACATTATGAATCTTGCGTTATTGGAGATGTGCGCTACAACACCCTTGCACGAGACGAAGGCAGGAAGACACAAAGCAGTGCCATCATGAGCACAAATACGTATGACAAAGAGACAACTGAAATGTATGCTAACATAACAGACATTGTTCAGTTGCAGTACATCTCCAGTTTCGAGGATCATCGGTGTGTGGTTCTGTTGTGCCGTCGTTGGTATAACCTGTTTTCCAGGATGACAAAACCCAGAGCTGATGATTATTCCAAATCCATCCATGTCAAGGCGGCGTACTAGACCAACGAGCCTTTTATTTTGGCAAATCAAGCAACATAAATATTTTTCTTGGAAGACACATTTGCAAGTAGCGATGAATGGAGAGTATTGCAAAGGTTTGAGCAGAGGAATTCGTTTAATGAAGTTGCACAACAAGATGATGCTTACACTGCTCCTGATGTACAAGATAACACAGATGTTCCTAATATCTTTGAGAACCATCACGTCAATGATGCCGACGAAAAGATTGCCTATTGTGTTGTGGACATACAAGAGTTGATCAAGACGAAGCCAACATTCAAGGACGTTGAGGACGAAGAAGAAGATGACACCATGGGGAATTACGATTCAGACTGATACACATGGCGAAGATGTTGACGCTTGATACGTCTCCAACGTATCTATAATTTTTGATTGTTCCATGCTATTATATTATCTGTTTTGGATGTCAATGGGCTTTATTTTGCACTTTTATATTATTTTTGGGACTAACCTATTAGCCAAAGGCCCAGCCCAAATTGCTGTTTTTTGCCTATTTTAGTGTTTCGTAGAAAAGGAATATCAAACGGAGTCCAAACGGAATGAAACCTTCGGGAACGTGATTTTTGGAACAAACGTGATCCAGAGGACTTGGAGTGGATGTCAAGCAATCAACGAGGCGGCCACGAGGCATGGGGCACACCTACCCCCTGGGCGCGCCCTCCCCCCTCGTGGGCCCCTCGTAGCTCCACCGACCTACTTCTTCCTCCTATATATGTTCACATACCCCGCAAACATCCAGGAGCACCACGAAACCCTATTTCCACGGCCGCAACCTTCTATACCCAAGAGATCCCATCTTGGGGCCTTTTCCGGAGCTCTGTCGGAGGGGGCATTGATCATGAAGGGCCTCTACATAAACTCCATGACCCCTCCGATGATGTGTGAGTAGTTTACTTCAGACCTTCGGATGCATAGCTAGTAGCTAGATGGCTTCTTCTCTCTCTTTGGATCTCAATACAAAGTTCGACTCGATTCTCTTGGAGATCTATTTGATGTAATCTTCTTTTGCGGTGTGTTTGTCGAGATCCGATGAATTGTGGGTTTATGATCCAGATTATCTATGAACAATATTTGAATCTTCTCTATATTCTTTTATGTATGATTGGTTTATCTTTGCAAGTCTCTTCGAATTATCAGTTTGGTTTGGCCTACTAGATTGTTCTTTCTTGCAATGGGAGAAGTGCTTAGCTTTGGGTTCAATCTTGCGGTGCTCGATCCCAATGACAGAAAGGGAAATGACACGTATTGTATTGTTGCCACCGAGGACAAAAAGATGGGGTTTACATCATATTGCATGAGTTTATCCCTCTACATCATGTCATCTTGCTTAAGGCGTTACTCTGTTCTTATGAACTTAATACTCTAGATGCATGCTGGATAGCGGTCGATGTATGGAGTAATAGTAGTAGATGCAGGCAGGAGTCGGTCTACTTGTCGCGAACATGATGCCTATATACATGATCATGCCTAGATATTCTCATAATTATTCGATTTTCTATCAATTGCTCGACAGTAATTTGTTCACCCACCGTAATACTTATGCTATCTTGAGAGAAGCCACTAGTGAAACCAATGGCCCTCGGGTCTATTTTCCATCATACAAGTTTCCAATCTATTTTATTTTGGAATCTTTACTTTCAATCTATATCATAAAAATACAAAAAATACTTATCTTATTATTATCATCTCTATCAGATCTCACTCCCGCAAGTGGTCGTGAAGGGATTGACAAGCCCTTTATCGCGTTGGTTGCGAGGTTCATATTTGTTTGTGTAGGTATGAGGTGACTCGCGCATGGTCTCCTACTGGATTGATACCTTGGTTCTCAAAATCTGAGGGAAATACTTACGCTGCTTTACTGCACCGGCCTTTCCTCTTCAAGGGAAAACCAACGCAGTGCTCAAGAGGTAGCTAGAAGGATTTCTGGCGCCGTTGCCGGGGATATCTACGCCAAGTCAAGACATACCAAGTAACCATCACAACTCTTACCCTTCGCATTACATTATCTTCCATTTGCCTCTTGTTTTCCTCTCCCCTACTTCACCCTTGCCATTTTATCCGTCCTTCTTCTGTTCGTCTTTTCGTTTGAATGTCTTACTTGGCTCGTTTGCTCGTTTGGTTGGAATAGTTGTTTTTTTATTGCTAAACAGAGAACCTAAGATCTATGGATCATCATCCGCTTGCTAATCTTTTTAAGAGATATCCAATTATGATGAACCAATTGCTAGTGAGTTTTGTGCACTAGATTATCTTTATGAAGTTTTGCTTGAAATTCGTGAATCTAAAAATTGTGATGAAGTACTTTATGGAGTGATTCATGATGGATCTTTGAATAAAAAGCATGATTGCAATGATGATAGTATAAATTCTATTAATGTCAATTGTGCTTATAATATGCAAAACCCTAAGCTTGGGGATGCTAGTTTTGCTATGACTACTATTTGTTGCAATGATCATGATTGGGGTGATTCTTCTTATGATCTTGAAAATTTATTTAAGCCCCATGATGAATATGAGATAGATAATAATGTTTGCAATAATATTGAAAGTGGATTTGGAAGAGTTTCAACTTTTGATCCCACATATTTGGAGAATGTTCAATCTTATGAAATTTTTGATAAAAGTGGGTTTGGAGAGGTCATGACTTTAGCTAATGTTAATCCCACTATTTTGGGAGAGTGTCAACTTTGCATGCATGTGGATCATGTTGAGAATATTTTATGTGATAACTATATTGTTGAATTTGCTTATGATCCTAAATGTAATTATTATGAGAGAGGAAAATATGGTTGTAGAAATTTTCATGTTACTAAATTACCTCTCGATATGTTGAGATTGCTATTGTTTCTTTCTGCTTCCTTGCATATGCTAGTTTTTGCTTGCCTTGATAATTAGTTTGCCTATAAGATGCCTATGCATAGGAAGTATGTTAGACTTAGATGTGTTTGTCACGTGTTTTATGATGCTCTCTTTGTGCTTCAATTCTTGTCTTTCATGTGAGCATCGTTGAAATCTTTTCCCTAGCTAAAAGGCTTTAAAGAAAAGCGCTTGTTGGGAGACAACCCAATATTTTTCCTTCCTGTTATTCAATATATAATTTATCTAGCCTCTGTTTTGGTTGTGTTTTTTGTGTTTCATTAGTGTTTGTGCCAAGTAGAACCGTTGGGAAGACTTGGGGAAAGTCTTTTTGATCCTGCTGTAAAATACAGAAACTTTAGCACTCGCGATAATTGATGCCATTTTTTATTGGAGAGTGCTATTTAGTTAATTCTTTTTGAAGTTGATTAATAGATAAATTCCTCAGGTCCAGCAATTTATTTTAGAATTTTTAGTGTTCAGAAGTATTCGAAACCTACAGATTACTACAGACTGTTCTGTTTTTGACAGATTCTGTTTTTCATGTGTTGTTTGCTTATTTTGATGAATCTATGGCTAGTAATAGATTTTATGAACCATAGAAAAGTTGGAATACAGTAGGTTTAACACCTATATAAATCAATAATGAGTTCATTGCAGTAGCTTGAAGTGGTGGTTTGTTTTGTTTTACTAACGGAGCTCATGAAGATTTTCTTTTAAGTTTTGTGTTGTGAAGTTTTCAAGTTTTGGATAAGGAATGCTAAGAGAAGTTGGATGCTTCATAGATGGTTTTGAGATATAAAGGTGGTAATATTAGAAGTGTGCTAGTTGAGTAATTGTGAAATTGATGAATAGTTGTGTTGAAGTTGGCAAGTCTCGTAGCATGCACGTATGGTGAACGTTATGTGACAAATTTGAAGCATGGGGTGTTCTTAGATTGCTTTCCTTATGAGTGGGGGTCGGGGACGAGCGATGGTATTTTCCTACCAATCTACCCCCCCTAGGAGCATGCGTGTAGTGCTTGGTTTTGATGACTCGTAGATTTTTGCAATAAGTATGTGAGTTCTTTATGAATAATGTTGAGTCCATGGATTATACGCACTCTCACACTTCCACCATTGCTAGCCTCTTCGGTACCGTGCATTGCCCATTCTCACCTTGAGAGTTGGGGCAAACTTCGGCGGTGCATCCAAACCTCGTGATATGATACGCTCTATCACACATAAGCCTCCTTATATCTTCCTCAAAACAGCCACCATACCTGCCTATTATGGCATTTCCATAGCCATTCCAAGATATATTGCCATGCAACTTTCCACCGTTCCATTTATTATGACACGCATCATCATTTTCATATTGCTTTGCATGATCATGTAGTTGACATCGTATTTGTGGCAAAGCCACCATTCATAATTTTTCATACATGTTACTCTTGATTCATCTCAATCCCGGTACACCGCCGGAGGCATTCACATAGAGTCATATTTTGTTCTAAGTATCGAGTTGTAATTCTTGAGTTGTAAGAAAATAAAAGTGTGATGATCATCATTAGAGCATTGTCCCATGTGAGGAAAGGATGATGGAGACTATGATTCCCCCACAAGTCGGGATGAGAATCCAGATGAAAAAAGACAAAAAAAAGAAAAGAGGCCAAAAAAGAAGGCCCAAATAAAATAATAATAATAATAAATAAATGAGAGAAAAAGAGAGAAGGGACAATGTTACAATCCTTTTTCCACACTTGTGCTTCAAAGTAGCACCATGATCTTCATGATAGAGAGTCTCTTATTTTGTCACTTTCATATACTAGTGGGAATTTTTCATTATAGAACTTGGCTTGTATATCCCAATGATGGGCTTCCTCAAATGCCCTAGGTCTTCGTGAAAAAGCGAGTTGGATGCACACCCACTTAGTTTCTTTGATGAGCTTTCATATATTTATAGCTCTAGTGCATCCGTTGCATGGCAATCCCTACTCCTTGCATTGACATCAATCGGTGGGCATCTCCATAGCCCATTGATTATCCGCATCAATGTGAGACTTTCTCCCTTTTTGTATTCTCACACAACCTCAATCATCATATTCTATTCCACCCATAGTGCTATGTCCATGGGTCACGCTCATATATTGCATAAAAGTTGAAAGAGTTTGAAAAGGCTAAGTATGAAACAGTTTCTTGGCTTGTCATCGGGGTTGTGCATGATGAGAGCATTTTGTGTGACGAAAATGAAGCATGGCCAAACTATATGACTTTGTAGGGATAATTTTTCTTTGGCTATGGTATTTTGATAAGACATAATTGCTTGATTAGCATACTTGGAGTATTACTATTTTTATGTCAACAATAAACTTCTATCTTGAATCTTTCGGATCTGAACATTCATGCCACAATAGAGAAAAATACATTGAAGAATATTCTTGTAACACCCAAGATGCGACTATATCTCCCATGTGTCGGAGCACGACTTAGAGGCATAACCGCATGGTAGGCATGTCGCAAGAGGGGTAATCTTTACACATCCCATGTACTGAATAAGAAAGGGATACAGAGTTGGCTTACAATCGCCACTTCACACAATATGTAAATATAGCATTACATCATCTAGAATACAATCAAGGTCCGACTACGGAACCAAAATAAAAGAAGACCACCCCTAATGCCAGATGCCCGATCACCCCGACTGGGCTCCACTACTGAACGAAAGGAAACGAAACAACACAACGAACACGATCTTCATCGAGCTCCCACTTGAGCTTAGTTGCATCATCTGCACTGGTATCATCGGCACCTACAACTGTTTGGAAGTAACTGTGAGTCACGGGGACTCGGCAATCTCACACCCGCGCGATCAAGACTATTTAAGCTTATGGGTAGGAAAAGGTAGTGAGGTGGAGCTGCAACAAGCACTAGCATATATGGTGGCTAACTTACGCAAATGAGAGCGAGAAGAGAAGCAAAGCACGGTCGTGAACTAGAAGTGATCAAGAAGTGATACTGAAACTACTTACGTTCAAGCATAACACAAGAACCATGTTCACTTCCCGGACTATGCCGGAAAGAGACCATCACGGCTACACACGCGGTTGATGCATTTTAATTAAGTTAAGTGTCAAGTTCTCTACAAGCGGACAATAACAAATTCCCATCTGCCCATAACCGCGGGCACGGATTTTGAAAGATCAAAACCCTGCAGGGGTGTCCCAACTTAGCCCATCACAAGCTCTCACGGTCAACGAAGGATATTCCTTCTCCCAGGAAAACCCGATCAGACTCGGAATCCCGGTTACAAGACATTTCGACAATGGTAAAACAAGACCAGCAAAGCCGCCCGATGTGCCGAAAAATCCCGATAGGAGTCGCACGTATCTCGCTCTCAGGGCACACCGGATGAGCGCTCCGTACAACTAAAACCAAACCTCGAGTTGCCCCGAGGTGGCGCTGCAAAGGACTCTAGTTTGGACCAACACTCAAAGGAGCACTGGCCCGGGGGTTTAAAATAAAGATGACCCTTGAGTCTGCAGAACCCAAGGGAAAAAGGCTTAGGTGGCAAATGGTAAAACCAAGGTTGGGCCTTGCTGGAGGAGTTTTATTCAAGGCGAACTGTTAAGGGGTTCCCATTATAACCCAACCGCGTAAGGAACGCAAGATCAAGGAACATAACACCGGTATGACGGAAACTAGGGCGGCAAGAGTGGAACAAAACACCAGGCATAAGGTCGAGCCTTCCACCCTTTACCAAGTATATAGGTGCATTAAAGTAAACAATATATAATAATGATATCCCAACAATAATCACGTTCCAACAAGGAACAAAACTCCATCTTCACCTGCAACTAACAACGCTATAAGAGGGGCTGAGCAAAGCGGTAACATAGTCAAACGACGGTTTGCTAGGACAAGGTGGGTTAGAGGTTTGACTTGGCAATATGGGAGGCATGATATAGAAAGTGGTAGGTATCGTGGCATAGAAAAATAGCGAGCAACTAGCAAGCAAATATAGAAGTGATTTCGAGGGTATGGTCATCTTGCCTAAAATCCCGCAAGGAAGAAGAATGATTCCATGAAGAAGACAAACGGACGTAGTCGAACGGATCCTCACAAACGCGACGTTATCGGAACTAACCCGAAGTAGCAACACCGTAAAGAAGCAAACAACATAGTAAACAACCATCACATAATCATGGCATGATGCACAAGCAAGTATGATGCATGTCCGGTTTAATGAAGCATGGCATGGCAAAGTGCAACACACAACACTACAAATTAAGTGGAGCTCAATATTCAACGGAGTTGCATATTGAAGAAAACACCACATGACCTATTTAGTTCTCTCTCGTTTAGGTACTCAACAATATTAAATGTTGGTTAGCATGGCAAGAGGTGAAGCAAAATAAAACTACCTATCTAGGCAAGTTTAAATGAGGCCGGAAACAACGAACAACAATTCCGGTAAATCCCCATATGCAATTTATGGATTTGGTACTGTTCTGCCCTAAACATAATTTTAGAGTTGCTAAACATGCAAAGTAAGTGAACCAAGTTAAACTAGGCATTTTTCTACCCCATTTACATATAAAGTTTATTAAGAATGGAGCTACAGTTATTTAGTTCTGAATTAAAACATTTTAACATGGCAATAGGCAAATTAAAGCAAACATCAATTTAAACATTTTTAACATGCATGAAAGTGGCATATTATTATTCTACACATAATTATAAGCATTTTTCATATATAAAGTTTTTACATATGATGCATGGTTTGAGAGTTATTATATGCATGAAGCTAGGGAGGTTTTCTGTAAATCTGTCATTCTCTGGATAAAAGGAAAAACGCTGGAAGGAAAAAAACAGAAGCAGGCCAAAACTGTTGGGCCCAAGGTGCACAGGATAGGGGGTGACTCACCCATGGGCCGTGGCCCGGCTCGGTGGAGGGGACTGGGCCTGCTGGCGCTCGAGGGAAGGCAGCCCAGGCGCGGTGTGGCGGATGCCGGCTGGACTGGCGCGGCGCTGGGCCTCGTAGGCAAATCGAAGCGGGGGAGCGCTGGGCCCTGTGCGTAGCGAACAACAAAGATGAACATCTCCTACTGCTCGAAGCAGAGGCGGGAACAGACGCGGCGGCGGCGGTGGTCCGGCGAGGATGTCGACTGGGCAAGGCAGGGAAGACCGGGAACGGACAGATCGGTGCGTGGGGAGCTTGGATCCGGCGACGCGCATGGTCAACGGAGACGACCGAGGCCGAGGAGGCCGGCGACGAGCTTGGCGGTGGCTCCTGCAAAAATGGCGGCGGCGCATGGCTTAGAGTAGAGGGAGAGAACGGGAGAAAGGAGATGGGGAAGGAGCAGGGCGGCGCGAACGTCCTGCTGGTGCTCGTCGGCGGCATCTCAGGTGGCCGGTGAAGCGAGACAAAATGATACGGCGGCGGGGCTCTGGATCGAGGGGCTCCTCCCCTCGAACCAGTCGAGATCGAGGAAGCGGAAGGCGTGGGGCGAACGGGCCAAGGGCGGCCCGAGGCGGGCCTTCCGTGGGCTTCACGGGCCACGGCAGATGGGGGCGCTGGAGGGGCGACGTGGCCTCATCTGATTGGGCGGGGCGGCAACGCTGCCCATTGGGGTGGCGCCACGTGGTGATGGCGAGGTGGCGGCGCTGTAGGAGGCCAAGTGGCGGCAACAAGTGGAGGCCAGGGAGGGGCTCGACGCTGAAATTGAGGGGGAGGGGGCTAGAGGTAGGTGGAGGGCTAGGGATGCCCAAAATGGCATGGAGGGGGTCTATATAAGGCAAGGGGGCTAGGGTTAGGGGGTTTGAGGCCGTTTCGGAGCCGTTCGATCTCGATCGGACGATCCGGAGTGGAGGGGGGTTAGATAGGTGGGCTAGTGGGCTGTGTTAGAGAGAGATGGGCTGAGAAGAGAGGAGAGAGAGACGCAGCGACTGTTTCCAGAGACCGAAAACGTCCGACGATTTGACCAACTATATTGTCGCTATAGTTATCCGTTGGCGCATCAAACGAACTTCGAATGCGATGAAACTTGACAGGTGGTCTATCTACACTATAATAAGACCGCACATCAACTTTCATCCCATTCCGGGAACATTTTCCAGCCACTTATAAAATAATATTTCGGAGGTGCCGCGGGCGTGTGCGAGTGTGGTCGGGCTCAGAACGGACAACGGAAAGAATGAGGAGACCGGGACGGATGCAAGTTTTGAAAACATGATGATGCAATGCGGATGATGACATGGAAAGATGCAACACGCAAGCGATAGACAAGGCAACAACAACGAATAACTGGAAGACACCTAGCATATCGGTCTCGCGGCGTCACAATTCTAGAAAGCATTCCACATCAAAAAATCTGTTTTTATCATTTACCTACTCGAGGACGAGCAAGAATTAAGCTTGGGGATGCTGATACGTCTCCAATGTATCTATAATTTTTTATTGTTCCATGCTATTATATTATCTGTTTTGGATGTTAATGGGCTTTATTTTACACTTTATATTATTTTTGGGACTAACCTATTAACGAGAGGCCCAACCCAAATTGCTGTTTTTTTGCCTATTTCAGTTTTTCGTAGAAAAGGAATATCAAACGGAGTCCAAACGGAATGAAACCTTCGGGAACGTGATTTTTGGAACAAACGTGATCCAGAGGACTTGGAGTGGACGTCAAGCAATCAACGAGGCGGCCACGAGGCATGGGGGCGCGCCTACCCCCCTGGGTGCACCCTCCCCCTCGTGGGCCCCTTGTAACTCCACCGACCTACTTCTTCCTCCTATATATGTTCACATACCCTGCAATCATCCAGGAGCACCACGAACCCTATTTCCACTGCTGCAACCTTCTGTACCCAAGAGATCCCATCTTGGGGCCTTTTCCGGAGCTCCACCGGAGGGGGCATTGATCATGGAGGGCCTCTACATCAACTCCATGGCCCCTTCGATGATGTGTGAGTAGTTTACTTCAGACCTTCGGGTCCATAGCTAGTATCTAGATGGCTTCTTCTCTCTCTCTTTGGATATCAATACAAAGTTCTCCTCGATTCTCTTGGAGATCTATTCGATGTAATCTTCTTTTGCGGTGTGTTTGTCGAGATTCGATGGATTGTGGGTTTATGATCTAGATTATCTATGAACAATATTTGAATCTTCTTTGAATTCTTTTATGTATGATTGGTTTATCTTTGCAAGTCTCATTGAATTATCAGTTTGGTTTGGCCTACTAGATTGATCTTTCTTGCAATGGGAGAAGTGCTTAGCTTTGGGTTCAATCTTGCGGTGCTCGATCCCAGTGACAGAAAGGGAAACGACACGTATTGTATTGTTGCCACCGAGGATAAAAGGATGGGGTTTACATCATATTGCATGAGTTTATCCCTCTACATCATGTCATCTTGCTTAAGGCATTACTCTGTTCTTATGAACTTAATACTCTAGATGCATGCTGGATAGCGGTCGATGTGTGGAGTAATAGTAGTAGATGCAGGCAGGAGTCGGTCTACTTGTTGAGGACGTGATGCCTATATACATGATCATGCCTATATATTCTCATAATTATTCGCTTTTCTATCAATTGCTCGATAGTAATTTGTTCACCCACCGTAATACTTATGCTATCTTGAGAGAAGCCACTAGTGAAACCTATGGCCCCCGGGTCTATTTTCCAATATACAAGTTTCCAATCTATTTTATTTTGCGATCTTTACTTTCAATCTATATCATAAAAATACCAAAAATACTTATCTTATTATTATCATCTCTATCAGATGTTCACAACACTACGCCCAGCCTGCTACACAGGTTTCATTCATTACTAATTTTAGCAAAGTGCTCATGTCATAGCCACTGAATACATCACGAGTGCTACATACACTGCAAATAAAGTGACAATCATCCTATAGAGCACATCGATTTTTCCCATTATCTTCACAAGCTCTTTCATCACCTCATTGCTGTCAAGGACGTTCAACAGTTGTTGCTTGGCCATGATCAGAGGAACTGCATCTTTAACCTTCTGCTCTGCATCTTCCTCTTCTGTCGTTCCTTTAGTTACTTGTCCAACACCCCAACCTGCTGGTATTGGGATTCCTCGGCTAACCAAATAATCAGCGTAGTTGCACTCCCCCACATCAGCAACTTCCTAGAAATACAAATCACACGAATCTTCCCTTTTCTGCACGAATCAAATTGGAAGATCATCAACCAAACTATTAAAAAAATCAGCAACTGAAAGCAGCAGAACAACACTTAACCATATTATTACCCCATGATTCGGGCATTTGTAGAAGACTCGGCCAGGGTTGAGGATTGTGGTTGAGACGCGACGGATGAGTCTGCGTGATTTGCAACAGTGGCACCACACCAACTGCAGCAGGTTGCGATGAGCAACCGGCTGCGGTGCGCGTGCCAGTGGGGGTGTGATGAGACCCACAGGCGATGGTACGGGTGGCGACTTGGAGCATATTTGGTTGTTGCCTGCTGAAGAGCAGGTGGACGAGCAGCCAACAGACATGGTTGCTGCGGCCAGAGCTTCTGATGCTAGGCAGAGTAAGTAGAGAAGAGGAGAAGTGAACGTTGGATATGTCAGTTTCATTACTTGCAGAGTAGCATAGCACCATATATAGTCATAGTCTAGGTTGGGATTCGAACCAGCTATAGGAGCACGTCTCTTTTTTTCTAAAACTCATCAACGTCTCTTTACTAGTACACTAGCTTGTTCCGTACGCCTTCTCAAGTCTTTGATTCCTCCACCTGACATCTGGGACCCACCGGAAGGGCCTCTGTATTTCGCGAAAACGTGCCCCTGATATGTCTCTAATGTATCTATAATTTTTGATTATTCCATGCTATTATATAGTCCGTTTTGGATGTTTAATGGGCTTATTTATACAATTTTATATTATTTTTGGGACTAACCTATTAACCGGAGGCCCAGCCCAAATTGCTGTTTTTTTGCCTATTTTAGTGTTTCGCAGAAAAAGAATATCAAGCGGAGTCCAAACGGAATGAAACCTTCGGGAGCGTGATTTTTTGAACAAACGTGATCCAGAGGACTTGGAGTGGACGTCAAGCAACCAATAAGGAAGCCACGAGGCAGGGGGCATGCCTACCCCCTAAGCGCGCCCTCCACCCTCATGGGCCCCTCGTGGCTCCACCGACCTACTTCTTCCTCCTATATATACCTACATACCCTGAAAACATCAGAGAGCACCATGAAAACCTAATTCCACCGCCGCAACCTTCTTTACCCGTGAGATCCCATCTTGGGGACTTTTCCGGCGATCTGCTGGAGGGGGCATTGATCATGGAGGGCTTCTACGTCAACACCATAGCCTCTCTGATGATGTGTGAGTAGTTTACCTCAGACCTTCGGGTCGATTGTTATTAGCTAGATGGCTTCTTCTCTCTCTTTGGATCTCAATACAAAGTTCTCCTCGATTCTCTTGGACATCTATTCAATGCAATCTTCTTTTGCGGTGTGTTTGTCGAGATCCGATGAATTGTGGGTTTATGATCAAGATTATCTATGAACAATATTTGAATCTTCTCTGAATTCTTTTATGTATGATTGGTTATCTTTGCAAGTCTCTTTGAATTATTAGTTTAGTTTGGCCTACTAGATTGATCTTTCTTGCAATGGGAGAAGTGCTTAGCTTTTTCAATCTTGCGGTGCTCGGTCCCAGTGATAGTAGGGAAACGACACGTATTGTATTGTTGCCATCGAGGATAAAAAGATGGGGTTTATATCATATTGCATGAGTTTATCCCTCTACATCATGTCATCTTGCTTAAAGCGTTACTCCGTTCTTATGAACTTAATACTCTAGATGCATGCTGGATAGCGGTCGATGTGTGGAGTAATAGTAGTAGATGCAGGCGGGAGTCGGTCTACTTGTCACAGACGTGATGCCTATATACATGATCATACCTAGATATTCTCATAACTATGCTCAATTCTATCAATTGCTCAACAGTAATTTGTTCACCCATTGTAATACTTATGCTATCTTGAGAGAAGCCACTAGTGAAACCTATGTCCCCCGGGTCTATTTCCCATCATACAAGTTTCCAATCTATTTTATTTTGCAATCTTTACTTTCAATTTATATCATAAAAAAATTATCTTATTATTATTATCATCTCTATCAGATATCACTCTTGCAAGTGGCTGTGAAGGGATTAACAACCCCTTTATCGCGTTGGTTGCGAGGTTCTTATTTGTTTGTGTAGGTACGAGGTGACTCGCGCGTGGTCTCCTACTGGATTGATACCTTGGTTCTCAAAAACTGAGGGAAATACTTACGCTGCTTTGCTGCATCACCCTTTCCTCTTCAAGGGAAAACCAATGCATGCTCAAGAGGTAGCAAGAAGGATTTCTGGCGCCGTTGCCGGGGAGTCTACGCACAAGTCAAGACATACCAAGTACCCATCACAACTCTTATCTTTCGCATTACATTATTTTCCATTTGCCTCTCATTTTCCTCTCCCCCACTTCATCCTTGCCGTTTTATTCACCCTCTTTTCCTTTCGCCCTCTCTTTCCGTTCGCTTTTTCTTCGCTTGTTTGCTTGTGTGTTGGATTGCTTGCTTGTCACGATGGCTCAAGATAATACTAAATTGTGTGACTTTGCCAATACCAACAATAATGATTTTATTAGCACTCTGATTGCTCCTCTTACCGATGTTGAATCTTGTGAAATTAATACTGCTTTGCTGAATCTTGTCACGAAAGATCCATTTTCTAGCCTTCCTAGTGAAGATGCCGCTACCCATCTAAACAACTTTGTTGATTTGTGTGATGTTCAAAAGAAGAAAGATGTGGATAATGATATTGTTAAACTTAAGCTATTTCCGTGTTCGCTTAGAGATCGTGCTAAAGCTTGGTTTTCGTCTTTGCCTAAAAATAGTATTGATTCATGGAATAAGTGCAAATATGCTTTTATCTCTAAGTATTTTCCTCCCGCTAAGATCATCTCTCTTAGAAATGATATTATGAATTTTAAGCAACTTGATCATGAGCATGTTGCACAATCTTGGGAGAGGATGAAATTAATGATACGTAATTGCCCTACACATGGTTTGAATTTTATGGATGATATACAAATTTTTTATGCCGGATTGAATCTTGCTTCTAGAAATATTTTAGATTCGGCGCGGGAGGCACTTTTATGGAAATCACTTTAGGAGAAGCTAACAAAATCCTAGATAATATTATGGTTAATTATTCCCAATGGCACACTGAAAGATCTACTAGTAAAAAGGTGCATGCAATTGAAGAGATTAATGTTTTGAGTGGAAAGATGGATGAACTTATGAATTTTTTGCTAATAAGAGTACTCCTACTGATCCCAATGATATGCCTTTGTCTACTTTAATTGAGAATAATAATGAATCTATGGATGTTAATTTTGTAGGTAGGAACAATTTTGGTGACAACGCGTATAGAGGTAATTTTAATTCTAGGCCGTTTCCTAGTAATTCCTCTAATAATTATGGTAATTCCTACAATAATTCTTATGGAAATTATAGTAAGATGCCCTCTGATTTTGAATCTAGTATTAAAGAATTTATTAGTTCGCAAAAGAGTTTCAATGCTTTGATTGAAGAAAAATTGCTTAAAATTGATGAGTTGGCTAGGAACGTGGATAGAATTTCTCTTGATGTTGATTCTTTGAAACTTAGATCTATTCCACCTAAGCATTATATCAATGAGTCTCTCAAAGCCATGATAATTTCCATTGATGAGTGCAAAGAAAAAACCTCTAGGATGCGTGCAAAAAAGGCTTGCTTTGTGAAAGTGTGTTCTTGTAGTTTTCATGATAACAAGGATGAAGATCTAAAATTGATTGATGTGTACCCTATTAAATACTTGTTTTGTAATATGAATCTTGATAATGATGGGACTGGAGATGAGTCAACTTTAGTTAGAAGGCATCCCAAAAATTCGGAGTTTTTAGATCTTGATGCAATAATTGGTAAAAGTGGGATTGAAGAGGTTAAAACTATAGATAGCAACGAACCCACTATCTTGAATTTCAAGGAATTTAATTTTGATAATTGCTCTTTGATAGATTGTATTTCCTTGTTGCAATCCGTGCTAAATTCTCCTCATGCTAATAGTCAAAATAAAGCTTTTACTAAACATATCATTGATGCTTTAATGCAATCTTACGAAGAATAACTTGAGTTGGAAGTTTCTATCCCTAGAAAACTTTATGATGAGTGGGAACCTACAATAAAAATAAAAATTAAAGATCATGAATGCTACACTTTGTGTGATTTGGGTGCTAGTGTTTCCACGATCCCAAAAACTTTGTGTGATTTGCTAGGTTTCCGTGAATTTGATGATTGTTCTTTAAACTTGCACCATGCGGATTCCACTATTAAGAAACCTATGGGAAGAATTAATGATGTTCTTATTGTTGCAAATAGGAATTATGTGCCCGTAGATTTCATTGTTCTTGATATAGATTGCAATCCTTCATGTCCTATTATTCTTGGTAGACCTTTCCTTAGAACGATTGGTGCGATTATTGATATGAAGGAAGGGAATATATCCAATTTCCATTCTAGAAAGAAAATTAAATTACCATATGAATATATTATGAGAGCCACTTATGGATTGCCTACCAAAGATGGCAATACCTAGATCTATCCTCGCTTTTATGCCTAGCTAGGGGCGTTAAACGATAGCGCTTGTTGGGAGGCAACCCAATTTTTTTTTATTCCTTGCTTTTTGTTCCTGTTTAGTAATAAATAATTTATCTAGACTCTGTTTTGGTTGTGTTTTTTGTGTTTAATTAGTGTGCCAAGTAGAACCGTTGGGAAGACTTGGGGAAAGTCTTTTTGATCTTGCTATAAAAAACAGAAACTTTAACGCTCACGAGATTAGCTACAACTTTTTAGTGGAGAGTGTTATTTAGTTAATTCTTTTTGCAGATGATTAATAGATAAATTATTCATGTCCAGAAATTTATTTTAGAATTTTTGGGGTTCCAGAAGTATGCGTTTTATACAGATAACTACAGACTGTTCTGTTTTTGACAGATTCTGTTTTTCGTGTGTTGTTTGCTTATTTTGATGAATCTATGGCTAGTAATGGAGTTTATAAACCACAGAAAAGTTGGAATACAGTAGGTTTAACACCAATATAAATAAAGAATGAGTTCATTATAGTACCTTGAAGTGGTTTTTTATTTTCTTTCGCTAACGGAGCTCACAAGATTTTCTATTAAGTTTTGTGTTGTGAAGTTTTCAAGTTTTGGGTAAAGATTTGATGGATTATGGAACAAGGAGTGGAAAGAGCCTAAGCTTGGGGATGACCAAGGCACCCCAAATTAACATCCAAGGACACCAAAAAGCCTAAGCTTGGGGATGCCCCGGAAGGCATCCCCTCTTTTGTCTTCGTTCATCGGTAACTTTACTTGGAGCTATATTTTTATTCACCACATGATATGTGTTTTGCTTGAAGCATCTTGTATGATTTGAGTCTTTGATTTTAGTTTACTACAATCATCCTTGCTATACACACCTTTTGAGAGAGACACACATGAATCAGAATTTATTAGAATACTCTATGTGCTTCACTTATATCTTTTGAGCTATATAGTTTTTGCTCTAGTGCTTCACTTATATCTTTTAGAGCACGTGGGTGGTTTTATTTTATAGAAATAATTGATATCTCATGCTTCACCTATATTATTTTGATAGTCCTTTTGAACAGCATGGTAATTTTCTTTTAGGCATAATAAAAACTTTCATATAAGTGCAATGAATACTATGAGAAGTTTGATACTTGATAATTGTTCTGAGATATGGAGATGGTGATATTAGAGTCATGCTAGTTGAGTAGTTCTGAATTTGAGAAATACTTGTGTTTAAGTTTGTGATTCCCGTAGCATGCACGTATGGTGAACCGTTATGTGATGAAGTCGGATCATGATTTATTTATTGATTGTCTTCCTTATGAGTGGCGGTCGGGGACAAGCGATGGTATTTTCGTACCAATATATCCCCTTAGGAGCATGCACGTAGTACTTTGTTTCGATAACTAATAGATTTTTGCAATAAGTATGTGAGTTCTTTATGACTAATGTTGAGTCTATGGATTATACGCACTCTCACCTTTCCACATTTGCTAGCCTCTCTATTACCGCGCACTTTTCGCCGGTATCATACACCCACCATATACCTTCCTCAAAACAGCCACCATACCTACCTATTATGGCATTTCCATAGCCATTCCGAGATATATTGCCATGCAACTTTCCATCGTTCCGTTTGTTATGACATGCTCCATCATTGTCATATTGTCATGCATGATCATGTAGCTGACATCGTATTTGTGGCAAAGCCACCGTTCATAATTTTTTTCATACATGTCACTCTTGATTCATTGCATATCCCGGTACACTGCCGGAGGCATTCACATAGAGTCATATTTTGTTCGAAGTATTGAGTTGTAATTCTTAAGTTGTAAGTAAAAAGAAGTGTGATGATCATCATTATTAGAGCATTGTCCAAGTGAGGAAAGGATGATGGAGACTATGATTCCCCCACAAGTCGGGATGAGACTTTGGACGAAAAAAAAAGAAAAAGGAAAGAGGCCAAAAAAAGAAAAAAAGAGAAAGAAGGCCCAAATAAAAAAATAAGAGAAAAAGAGAGAAGGGACAATGTTACTATCCTTTTTCCACACTTGTGCTTCAAAGTAGCACAATGATCTTCATGATAGAGAGTCTCCTATTTGGTCACTTTCATAAACTAGTGGGAATTTTACATTATAGAACTTGGCTTGTATATTCCAATGATGGGCTTCCTCAAATTGCCCTAGGTCTTCGTGAGCAAGCAAGTTGGATGCACACCCACTTAGTTTCTTTTGTTGAGCTATCATACACTTATAGCTCTAGTGCATCCGTTGCATGGCAATCCCTACTCACTCACATTGATATCCATTGATGGGCATCTCCATAGCCCGCTGATACGCCTAGTTGATGTGAGACTATCTTCTCCCTTTTGTCTTATCCACAACCACCATTCTATTCCACCTATAGTGCTATGTCCATGGCTCACGCTCATGTATTGCGTGAAAGTTGAAAAAGTTTGAGAACATCAAAAGTATGAAACAATTGCTTGGCTTGTCATCGGGGTTGTGCATGATTTAATATTTTGTGTGATGAAGATAGAGCATAGCCAGACTATATGATTTTGCAGGGATAACTTTCTTTGGCCATGTTATTTTGAGAAGACATGATTGCTTAGTTAGTATGCTTGAAGTATTATTATTTTTACGTCAATATTAACTTTTATCTTGAATCTTTCGGATATGAACATTCATGCCACAATAAACAAAACTACATTGAGAAATATGTTAGGAAGCATTCCACATCAAAAATTCTGTTTTTATCATTTACCTACTCGAGGACGAGCAGGAATTAAGCTTGGGGATGCTTGATACGTCTCCAACGTATCTATAATTTTTGATTGTTCCATGCTATTATATATTCTGTTTTGGATGTTTAATGGGCTTATTTATACACTTATATATTATTTTTTAAACTAACCTATTAACCGGAGGCCCAGCCCGAATTGCTGTTTTTTTTGCCTATTTTAGTGTTTCGCAGAAAAAGAATAACAAACGGAGTCGGAACGGAATGAAACCTTCGGGAGCGTGATTTTTGGAACAAACGTGATCTAGAGGACTTGAAGTGGACGTCAAGCAACCAACGAGGAAGCCACGAGGCAGGGGGCGCGCCCTCCACCCTCGTGGGCCCCTCGTGGCTCCACCGACCTACTTCTTCCTCCTATATATACCTACATACCCTGAAAACATCAGAGAGCATCACGAAAACCTAATTCCACCGCTGCAACCTTCTGTACCCGTGAGATCCCATCTTTGGGACTTTTTCGACGCTCCGCTGGAGGGGGCATTGAGGGCTTCCACATCAACACCATAGCCTCTCGGATGATGTGTGAGTAGTTTACCTCAGACCTTCGGGTCCGTAGTTATTAGCTAGATGGCTTATTCTCTCTCTTTGGATCTTAATACAAACTTCTCCTCGATTCTCTTGGAGATCTATTCGATGTAATCTTCTTTCGCGGTGTGTTTGTCGAGATCCGATGAATTGTGGGTTTATGATCAAGATTATCTATGAACAATATTTGAATCTTCTCTGAATTCTTTTATGTATGATTGGTTATCTTTGCAAGTCTCTTCGAATTATCAGTTTGGTTTGGCCTACTAGATTGATATTTATTGCAATGGGAGAAGTGCTTAGCTTTGGGTTCAATCTTACAGTGCTCGATCCCAGTGACAGTAGGGGAAACGACACGTATTGTATTATTGCCACCGAGGATAAAAAGATGGGGTTTATATCATATTGCATGAGTTTATCCCTCTACATCATGTCATCTTTCTTAAAGCGTTACTCCGTTCTTATGAACTTAATACTCTAGATGCATGCTGGATAGCGGTCGATGTGTGGAGTAATAGTTGTATTTGCAGGTAGGAGTCGGTCTACTTGTCACGGACGTGATGCCTATATACATGATCATACCTAGATATTCTCATAATTATGCTCAATTCTATCAATTGCTCGACAGTGATTTGTTCACCCACCGTAATACTTATGCTATCTTGAGAGAAGCCACTAGTGAAACCTATGGCCCCCGGGTCTATTTCCCATCATACAAGATTCCAATCTATTTTATTTTGCAATCTTTACTTTCAATTTATATCATAAAAATACCAAAAATATTTATCTTATTATTATTATCTCTACCAGATCTCACTCTTGCAACTGGCCATGAAGGGATTTACAACCCCTTTATTGCGTTGGTTGCGAGGTTCTTATTTGTTTGTGTAGGTACGAGGTGACTCGCGCGTGGTCTCCTACTGGATTGATACCTTGGTTCTCAAAAACGGAGGGAAATACTTACGCTGCTTTGTTGCATCACCCTTTCCTCTTTAAGGGAAAACCAACGCATGCTCAAGAGGTAGCGCCCCCGCTGACAGGTCGGATCCACCAGCTATCTTCGCACGCAAGGAAGTGCCTCCTTATTATGCACAAAAAATGAATACTCCCCCTGCCGGCTGGAACCCAGCATAGTGGGAGGCTGACTTGTCGGCCTACCAAGTTGACGGGGACAGAGGGCTTTGTCAACTTAGTCAATATGAATGATTCTAGCTCCAGTTACCGTACAATGTTCATCCAACGGCCGTAGTGCTTCTTCAAACTCTGGTCTTCTTGCTCCAGCCGCCCAAACCAGCGCCGGTCGTGCCGCATGCTCCTGCCTTCCGTGGCCGGCTGTGATGCCGCGGAGGCCTCACCGCCCCCTACTACTCCCACCGCTGGCCAGGGCATCCCTCTACTCACCCACACCCCCTGTTATTCTACGGCGACGGGAGCCTCACACCGCAGCCGAACCAGTGAACCCTCGTACTCCTCTCTGCGTGGGCATCCACTGCCGCGTCTTCCCTGGCTTCGCGTCGTCCCCTTCCTAGGCCTCGCCATCGTCCACCGCCTTGGTGCTCTCGGCGCGGCGTGGTCAATGTGGTCAACGACTGACTTCCATCGAAAGAGTACTGTACGTGGAGAGGCTGACAGCTGGGTCCACGGCCGCAGCTGGGTCCACGACCACAGCCCAATTTTTTTTGTGATTTGCCAAGTAAGTTGCTTTGTCAGGCCTATTCGGCTGCAAATCTTTCAAGACGAGGAGAGCTTCATTCGGCTGGCCGAGAAAATGGCCTATCAGTAATGAGAAATGGGCTGTACATTTTTAAAACACATCAAACCGACAATTAGTTTCAAATTTATTTTTTTCATTTTGAGATTTTAAATTGCATTGATTTTTATGCGTGGACAATTCGTTGGATTTTATAGTGATATACATTTATTTTTAAAATCAATTCGAATGTGACTCGAAATTTCGGGATTAAAAACGGTTCGGACCGCACCGAAATATGCAAAATTTCGTACAATTTTTTAACCGTGGCCACAATATGGGTTGTAATGCTAACAAAAATAATATGGTCTCCAAAAAAACCTTAAGAATTAGCAAATGGGTTGTAAATTATTAGAAATAATGGTAGATGGGTTGTATGCCGTTTTCACAGATTTGAGGCTTTCCTAAAAAAGGTTGACGCACAAGCAGTGACTGTTGGACGTCCATCCAACAGCCGTCGTGCTTCTTCAATCTCTGCTCTTCCTGCTCCAGCCGCTCAAACAAGCGCCGGCGGGACTGCGTGCTCCCTCCTCCCCGCGGCCAGCTGTGCTGCGGCGCAGGCCTCACCGCCCCACCGTACTCCCATCCTGGCCTAGCCATCCCTCTACTCACCCACACCTGCTGTTATTCTTCGGTGACGGCAGACTAACTAGTAAACCCTCGTACAGTCGTACTCCCCTCCGCATGGGAAACAACTCCTGAGTCTTCCCTGCCTCTGTGTCGTTCCCTTCCTACGTCTCGCCATCGTCCACCACCCTGATGCTCTCGGCGCGCCCTGGTCAACGTGGTCAATGACCGACATGCATCTGAAGTGGACTGTACGTGGAGAGGCTGACAGCTGGGTCCACGGCCACACGCAAGGAAATGCCTCATTACGTGCAAAATAATGATTCCTCCACCTGACATCTGGGTCCCATTGAAAGGGCCTCTGTATTTCTCGAAAACAAGGTTACCACCGCTGACAGCTCGGACCCACCAGCTATACATTCGCACGCAAGGAAGTGCCTCCTTATTACACACAAAAAATGAATACTCCCCCTGCTAGCTAGGACCCACAATAGTGGGAGGCTGACTTGTGGGCCAACTAAGTTGACGGGGACGGAGGGCTTTGTCAACTTAGTCAATATGAACGATTCTAGCTCAAGTGACTATACGATGTCCATCCAACGGCCGTAGTGCTTCTTTAACCTCTGGTCTTCTTGCTCTAGCCGCCCAAACCAGTGCCGGCCATGCCTCATGCTCCTGCCTCCCGTGGCCGGCTGCGATGCCGCGGAGGCCTCATCGCCCCCTACTACTCCCACTGCTGGCCAGGCCATCCCTCTACTCACCCACACCCCTGTTATTCTACGGCGACGGCAGCCTCACACCGCAGCGAACCAGTGAACCCTCATACTCCTCTACGCGTGGGCATCCACTTTCGCGTCTTCCCCGGCTCCGCGTCGTCCCCTTCCTAGGCCTCGCCGTCGTCTACCGCCCTGGTGCTCTCGGCGCGGCATGGTCAACGTGGTCAAGGAACGGCTTACATCGGACGTGGACTGTACGTGGAGAGGCTGACAGGTGGGTCCACGCCCGCAGCAAGGAAGTGCCTCCTTATTACGCGCAAAATAATTATTCCTCCACTTGACAGCGGGGACCCACCAGACTACGCTCGCACGCCTCCCGTTCAGTCAAGCAGCTGTCTGCACGAAACCTCCTATAACTATTAAAACCAAGACACGTGGCGTCCGGGAATGGTTAAGAGAACACACATGATTTAAATTATACAAACGTTTGAGATATTAAAGTGGCGGCCATTTTTTCAAAATGCCTTTGTTGGCAGTTATTTGAATGCGCCTTCTATCAAAATGGGCATGAAAAATACCACATCATGTCGTGTGCCATTCCATGATAGCATGCCAAGTTTCATGAATTTCACACGAGTTTTGGATTTACTATAATTTAAAAACAAAGTATCTCAACATTTTGTCGGCAATCAACAGTGCCCTAGTGTTCGAAATTCATTCACATTTCTTACATGGGACCTAACATGCACCCAAGGACACACATTTCATATGTCATCCCATTTTTCTGCACTGCAACATGGGCATGTAGTTCAAATTTGAATTATGCACATGAAATTCCTAGAAGACCCAGTTAATATATAAAAATGTCCAAGCGAACCCCGAAAAATCCAAAAAATTGACACAACACTCCTGTTGTTCTATGTTGACACTAGAAAAATTTTGAAAGCAAGAAGAAGCAACATATATCTTTTTGTCCCCAAGGGTGGCACGTTCCCTCCCGAAACCATCAGGCTTGTTGGGAGAAGCTCTGGTTTGGGAGAACCTTATACCCAAACCAGCCCCAAACAAGACAATTTTTTACGAGAGCATGTTGATGCCGCTCCATGATAGCACGTCAAGTTTCATGAACTCAGACGAATTTTGGATTTACTAGAATTTAAAAACCATGTATCTCAATGTTTGCGGCCGAGTGACGGTGGCAAGGTGTTTGACATTCATTCCCATTTATTGCAAGGGACCTAAGCATGCAGCCAAGGACACAGATTTGATTTTTCAAACAATTTACATGCACTGGAGCATGTGTTTGTAGTTCAAATTTGAATTATGCACATAAATGCATAGAAAACTCAGTTAATGTATAAAAATGTACAAACGAACCCCGAAAAATTCATAAAATTAACACAACACTCATGTTGTTCTATGTTGACACTATAAAAAAAATTGAAATCAAGAAGAGGGAATGGATATCGTTTCGTCCAGAAAGGTGAAACGTTCCCTACCGTAACCATGAGGCCTTGTTGTGATAAGGTCTGGTTTGTGAGAAGCTTATATACCCCAACCTGCCCCAAATGGGACAATATTTCATGCCGTTCCATGCTAGCATGTCAAGTTTCATATTTGGATGATTTTTCGATTTACTAGAATTTAAAAACCATGTATCTCAATGTTAGCGGTCGAGCGATGGTGGCAAGGTGTTTGACATTCATTCTCATTTGTTGCATGGGACTTAAGCATGCAACCAAGGACACGCATTTCAATTTTGAACCCATTTATATCCACTGGAGCATGTGCATCTAGTTCAAATTTGAATTATGCACATGAATGCATAGAAAACTCAGTTAATGTATAAAAATGTCCAAGCGAGCCCCGAAAAATCGCAAAATTTTACACAACACTCCTGTTGTTCTATGTTGACACGAGAAATTTTTTGAAAGTAAGAAGGTGCAACAGATACTGTTTCGTCCCCCAAGGTGGCACATTCCCTACCGATACCATCAGGCTTGTTGTGAGAGAAGCTCTGGTTTGCGAGAAGCTTATACCCAAACCTACCCCAAATGGGACAATATTTTTACCACGGCATGTCGATGCTGTTCCATGATATCATGTCAAGTCTCATGAATTTTAGACATGTTTTTGATTTACTAGAATTTTAAAACCATCTATCTCAATGTTATCGCTGAGCGACAGTGTCAAGGTGTTTGACATTCATTCTCATTTCTTGCATGAGACCTAAGCTTGCAACCATGGACACACATTTGATTTTGCAACCCGTTTTTTATGGACTCGAGCATGTGCATGTAGTTCAATTTTCAATTATGCACATAAATGCCTAGAAAACTCAGTTAACGTATAAAAATGTCCAAACGATCCCCGAAAAATTCCAAAATTTAACACGACACTCCTGTTGTTCTATGTTGACATCAGGAAAAAATTTGAAAGGAAGAAGAGGCGATGGATATCGTTTCATCCAGAAAGGTGACACGTTTCCCTAGCGGAACCACGAGGCTTCTTGTGAGAAGGTCTGGTTTGTGAGAAGCTTATACCATAACCTGCCAAAATGGGACAATACTTTTTACCCCAGCATGTTGATGCCATTCCATGATAGCATGCCAAGGTTCATGAATTTCAGACGGGTTTTGGATTTACTAGAATTACAAAAGCAAGTACCTCAATGTTTGCCGGAGAGCCATAGTTCCGTGGTGTTCAAAATTCATCCCCATTTCTTGCATGGGACATAATCATAAACCCATGGACACATATATGATTTTACAACCCATGTTGGTGCACCGAAGCATGTGCATGTAGTTTAATTTTGAATTGTGCACCTGAAATGGCTAGAAAACCAATTTAATGTATAAAATATCCAAACGAACCTTGAATAATTCCAATTTTTTTATGACACACATATAGTTGCATGCTGCAGATAAAAGTTCTAGCAATTCAATACCCCTCCATTGGCAGTGTGACCCCATTATGTAATTCAAATCAAGATGAAAAATCAAGTAGATCCCACACAGTTTATTATCACCAACCTTGTGAGATGCAGTACAAAATATCTTGGAGCACCGTTGGTGTATAGTACGCCTATGGCTTACGTGAGAAGGTGCGTCAGCTATAGTCCACAACCAGCATCTCAAGCACACTAGCTCGCTCCCCAAATATCATTTCTGTTGGGAATATAGCTACCAGGAAAGACCCGCCCAGGAGGGGCCGGGTCAACCCCAACGACGGGTTACAAAAGGAGCCCCATAATATTCAAGGTGATAGTTTATTTAGACTTGTAGAAGGTCTAAGCCCAGAGGTAGCTTAAGGCCCAATATTGTAAACTGACGTATGTAAAGAAAGACTTGTAAAGAAAGGCATATAAAGAAGTCACCGAGCCGGACACGTTTTATGAACCGGCCGGCACTCTATAGGCCGCCAGGCGTCAACCCGTGTATATAAGGGGACGACCCGGCGGTGGCTTAGGGCAGGAAACAAAAACTCGAAGCCAGGCAAAGCGTATTCGCTACCTGGTCATCAAAATCCCAGCAATTCCAACACAGCTAGACGTAGGCTTTTACCTTCATCGTAAGGGGCCGAACTAGTATAAAACCTCTCGTGTCCTTTGTCCCGATTAACCCCTTTAAGCTTCCTAGTTGCGATGGCCCTATGACTAAGTCCTTTTGCTAGGACATCTGCCGTGACAATTCCACGACAGTTGGCACCCACCGTGGGGCCAGCGCATGGTGGATTTGAGTTCTTGAAGGGCAACTTCGAAGGGCTCAAGGGATACGTTGTGGGCCGGATGACCAAGAGTCATTGCGGCAAACTCTACATCGATGACGAAGGCTGGGGCCCCAAGGACGGCTCAATTGAGTACGGGTACCGGGTCCCCTTGGCGGAATTCATGTC
Source organism: Triticum urartu (assembly GCF_003073215.2). Lineage (NCBI taxonomy): Eukaryota > Viridiplantae > Streptophyta > Magnoliopsida > Poales > Poaceae > Triticum > Triticum urartu. The sequence continues at coordinate 285,057,938 of NC_053027.1, read as the reverse complement.
TTCATCGACCAGATCGGTGAATCGGGCTCTGAGCCGGACGTCCGCACCAACATCATCGATACGGCTCAGCGTGCGAGATCCGCTCGGGGCCAATCCGCCGTAAAGCATGCCTTCATGGGTTGCATGCATGGAGGTGAGTTTTCTGAAGGATCCGTGGATGGCGGTGAGACGGCCATTTGTTCCGACGGTGAGTTGTCCTCAGGCGAGACAGATTCTTTGTATCAGCTACAAGATAGCGTGCTTGGGGGTTGTTCCGATGGCAGCAGTATTCCAGACCTCTCTGAGCCACCGAATCGAGCCGGAGTTTTCATGGCTGGCACTCAACCCGGGCAGAACTCTACGGCTGCGGCAGCAGTAACCACCGGGTCGGCAGCAGCCGGGTCAGGAGACCCCGCGCGCCCCCGGCTTAGATGCTAATGGACCTCATGGATAAGTTGATGGCTCTATTGACTGTTGTGGTGGAGCCGGCAAATAAAGCTCAGCATGACACGGAGGTGGCACGGGTACACGAAGAGATGGCACAGGCCAAGGAAAATTTAGCAGCATAAGAGGTCAGGTTGGCAGTGGAGCAGGCGGCTTTGGACGCTCATGCTCAACAGCTTCAAGTGGAGACTTTCCGGCCCTCGGTGGATCTAAACGCGTCAAACAAGGTCATGAAGCGAAGGCACCAGAAAACTCAGTCACGTCTACCTCTGACGTTCGATCCTAGGAACCTTTTCCACACACCTGGGGCCGGTTCAAGTAACCCGCCGGAGGCAAATCGGATCACGACACCAGGAGCGCCGGTTCAGCCGTGGGCCATGGAACCGCCTCGTATGAATACTGCTCCGCCTCATTATACGCCAATACCATCGGGTCACTTTTCCAATCCTTCGGAGAATCTCATTGCTGCATCGGCTCGTTTGGCGGCTCTCCTGATGGAAGGCGACTCTCTGACAACAATCGAAACATGAAGGGTGAGAGAACTTCTTCAGACGGCTCTGGTGCAGTAGGATGCGTACTCTTATAGTCGAGACAGAATCCATTCAACCCCTCGCTCAAGCCGGACCCCGAGCTATAGCAGGCATATGGACTCAGCCGCTATGTCGAGCAACGCTCAACACCGTAACCAACCGCGCAGGCATGAGCCGGCACAGGGGGGAGCCCTTAACTTGGCAGATCAGGAGAGGATCCGTCAAGAGGCTGAGCAGGCGGCTCATCAGGATTTTCCGGCTTATTCGGCAATCTCTGTTGAGGCAGGAGTAGCCACAAGAACAGGAGGTGTCCCTTGCCTGGTGCCGGCTATACGTAATGAGCGATTGCCAAAAGACTTCAAGGGGCCTCGTAAGGTGCCTAATTACACGACTGACTTGCAGCCTGGGGCCTGGATTGAAAGTTATGAGATGGCGATGGAGCTGTTGGAAGTCAGCGATGCAGCAATGGCTAAGTATTTCACTATGATGTTGGATGGAACGGCTTGCACTTGGTTGAAACGATTGCCCCCAATTTCGTCGGCTCATGGGCGGAACTAAAGGCTCAGTTCATTCAGAACTTCAAGGACACATGCAAACAACCTATGTCAATCATGGACCTGGCTAATTGCAAGCAAGAGGAAGGTGAGTCCACGACCCATTGGGTGCGCCGGGTCAAGGAGATAATACATTCATCTGATAAGATGGATGCCGGCTTGGTAGTCTTAATGTTGGAGAAACATTGCCGTTTTGAACCTCTGAAGCAGAAGCTGGGGCGGCTCAAGCATGACTGCAATGACATGGGCCAGTTGATGGCGGCCCTGGTCAAGTATGCTGATTCTGATAGTACCAAGGATCCCGTGTCTGATGAAGAAAAAACAAGGAAGGGAAAGAAGAACGGCAACGGCAAGGGTCACCAGCATAACCCGATAAATCAAGGAGGTAATAAACATAAGGCTGACGAGAATTCGTGGCTAACACCAATGCATAGGGCAACAACCAACGGCGCAAGGGTAGGCAACCCCTTGGTCAGGCGGGTCAGGTACCACCCTCGAGCAACTATTGAATGAACCTTGTCCAAGACACGGCACCAGGGAGAAGCCAGGCACCCATCTGTGGAAGGACTATATGATCATGAAGGCATTTAAAAATTCAAACACGTTTGATGTAGTCTCGGGCCTTGCGGCGGTTCAGGCAGAGGCAGCTTTCATGGCCCAGGTGGCGGTTCAGGCGGAGGCGATTTTCACGGTCAGGGCCATCCGGGTAACCAGGGAGGTTATAATCCACAACCCGGCCAAGGTAATCAGCAGCAACAGTCCAGATATCAGAGCAACCCAAAACAGTTGAATAGTGGGCAATACCATGTATTTACCACTAGTTTATGCAAGAGGGACCAGAAGCTTCATAAAAGGGTTGTCAATGCCGTTGAGCCGGCGATTCCATGTTATTTGAGGTGGTCAGAACAGCCTATTGTGTGGAGCATAGAAGATCATCCTCCCCGGATTGATAATCCGGGTCACTTAGCCTTGATAGTGGCACCTCAGGTTGGTGGATATAAATTCACTAAAGTGCTCATGGATGGAGGCAGTAGCATCAACATCCCCTATTATGAGACATTCCGTCGGATGGGGTTGACTGATAAGATTCTTAAGCAATCCAACACTGTTTTTCACGGTGTTGTTCCTGGCAAGTCGGCATAACCAGTTGGTAAGATTGAACTGGAAGTATCCTTTGGGGATGAATATGATTCCAGGGCTGAGAAGTTAACTTTTGATGTGGTGAAGATCAAAAGCCCATATCATGCTCTGTTTGGACGGCCGGCTTATGCAAAATTCATGGCTCGGCCGTGCTATGTGTATCTACAGCTGAAGATGTTGGGTTATAAAGGCACCATCACAGTACATGGAAGCTGGAAAATAGCCCTGGAGTGTGAAGAAGGAGATGCCTCTTATGTTGAGTCTGTTTGTGCAACAGAGGAGTTAAAAGTTTTATAAAGATAATGTTGACCCGGCAGACATGACGTCTTTGAAGAACCCAACTACGGAGCATGAATCGGTGTTGAAATTCAAGTCAGCCGATGACACCAAGATGGTTCATTTTGTGCCTGGCGACTCATCCAAACAGTTCATCATCAGTGCCAACTTGGATCCAAAATAGGAAAGCGCGCTCATCGAGTTCATCCGTGAGAACCGGGACATCTTTGCATGGAAACCTTCTGACATGCCGGGTGTCCCGAGAGAACTCGCTGAGCACACTCTTAATATTGATCCGAAGCTTAAGCCGGTCAGGCAGTTTCTTTGACAGTTTAACAAGGAAAGGCGCAAGGTCATTGGAGAAGAGGTGGCCCGGCTCTTGGCGGCCGGGTTCATTGTTGAAGTTTTTCACCCAGAGTGGTTGGCTAACCCGGTACTTGTACTCAAGAAGAATGGCACCTGGCGTATGTGTGTGCATTACACCGATATGAACAAGGCTTGTCCGGCTGACCCTTTTGCTCTCCCTCGTATTGATCAGATCATTGATGCTACGGCGGGTTGCGAGCGTTTGAGTTTTTTGGATGCATACTCAGGTTATCATCAGATCAAGATGGCAGTTAAGGACCAGGAGAAAACAGCTTTCATCACTCCGTTTGGAGCCTTCTGCTATGTGTCTATGCCTTTTGGGCTTAAAAGTGCCCAGGCGACTTATCAATGGTGTGTGCAGAATTGCCTTCACAATCAGATTGGGCGTAATGTTCATGCTTATGTGGATGATATAGTGGTGAAATCCAGAGAAGAGGAAACCTTGGTAACAGATCTGAAGGAGACCTTTGATAACCTCCGGGTCTACAAGATGATGCTTAACCCGGCCAAGTGTGTTTTTGGAGTCCCAGCTGGCAAACTCTTGGGTTTTTTGGTGTCTAACAGAGGTATTGAAGCTAACCCGGAGAAAATTAAGGCAATCACATCCCTGGCCAAACCGGTGTGCATCAATGACGTTCAACGGCTGGCGGGTCGCGTTGCTGCTTTGAGACGGTTCATAAGCCGGTTAGGGGAGAAGGTGATGCCTTTGTATCAGATGATGAAAAAGACGGATGACTTTGTTTGGAGTGATACAGCAAACTCTGCATTAGAGGATCTGAAGAAACGGCTTGCTGAGCCGCCGGTTCTTGCTGCTCCGGTTGAGAAAGAACCATTATTGTTATATGTAGCTGCTAACTCACGTGCTGTTAGTGTGGCCATTGTGGTGGAGCGCAAGGAGGCTGGCAAGGAACATCTGGTCCAACAGCCGGTTTACTATGTCAGTGAGGTGCTAATTGAATCTAAACAAAGATATCCACATTGGTAGAAGCTCGTTTATGGGGTGTTCATGGCAAGTCGGAAGCTCAAACATTACTTTCAGGGTCACCCAATCACTGTGGTTAGCTCTGCTCCGTTAGGAGACATCATTCAAAATAGAGAAGACACAGGACGAGTCGCCAAGTGGGCTATTCAACTTGGGTCTCATGGTTTAAAGTATATGCCACGTACTGCGATCAAATCTCAAGCGTTGGTTGACTTCATTAGCGACTGGACAGAGTTGCAGATGCTAGAGGAGAAACCAGACAATACATATTGGACGATTCATTTTGATGGGTCCAGACAGTTGGAAGGCTCGGGGGCTGGAGTTGTTTTAACTTCTCCTCGAGGGGACAACTTTTGTTATGTGTTGCGATTAATGTTTCCTTGTACTAACAACGCAGCAGAATATGAAGACTTGCTCCCTGGTCTTTGAATGGCTAAAGAGATGAGCCTAAGCCGGGTCCGGTGTCTTGGCGATTCAGATTTCGTGGCCCAACAGGTGTCAGGCAAGTGGGATTCCAAGGATCCTCTCATGGTGGCTTATCTCCGTGAAGTCGACGCTGTTGCAGGACATTTTAAGGGTTATCAGGTGGAACACATTGACCGTAGGAAGAACGAAGCGGCCAATGCTTTAAGCCGGTTGGGATCTCAGCGTAAGCCGGTGCCACCTAACACATTTTTAGATGTTTTGCATAACCCGTCTGTTAAGTTACCTACTGTCGGCGTTCTGGGAACGGGGGTCCCCAGACGTGCCTGCCTGCGGCCCGCGGCATGGCTCGAAAGGGGACCCAGCATGGCCCATCTTCATCAACACAAGACTCAAGACCCTCGCGAGGGGCCAAGCCTCGCGAGGCGGACGACACGGACCTTCCTTAGGCACGGCCTCGTCAGGCTAGCTCACGAGGAGGCGGAGAGATCAAGGCGGGGTACCTCGCGAGGTGCCCGTGACGCAAGCCATGACGACTCGGGGTGCCAGGCGGGTGCTAGCCCGCGCAGCGTCCTCCTTTCCCCTTTGGTGAAAAGGGGGCAAGCGCAGCCGCGGAGTACCGCAGCATCAGGCAAAGGTTGCCATTTCGGTGCAACAAGACCAAGACCAAGAGGACTACGAGATGGAGGTCACCGTGGAGCCCAAGACGGCGTCATCACCAGAGCTTTGCGCAGGCAAAGACTGCTTTTGTCAGGATAGTTGATACTTGATGTCCCCCTTCAAATTAGCCCGCCATTGTTGGCTCCCTTCCTGCTCGATATTTGGGAAGAGGACCAGGGCTCTATAAATAGGACCAGCCGCCCACAGAGCAAAGGGTCGACCCGCCGGCAAGTAAGAGTAGGGCAGTGAGTGAGAGAAAGAGAGAAAGAGAGAAAGAGAGAAAGGTGGCTGAACTCCTCCCAGCAGTTCATCGCCCGGCCAAGAGCAGACCCTCGCGAGGCTGTTCTTCCTTGTATTGTTCATCATCATCAGCCCCAAGAGGCAATCCACCCACCACACACTGGAGTAGGGTATTACACCACAACGGTGGCCCGAACCAGTATAAACCTTGTGTCTCTTGTGCAGTTCTTTCGGTAGTCTAGATCTTTGCGAGACGGAGAGGTAGAAGGCGTAATCTCCGCGTGCACCCTAGTGTTCGAACCTTAAGGGTCTGCCGGAACCCGAAATCCGACATTTGGCGCGCCAGGTAGGGGTGCGCTGGAATTCGTCTTCCAGCGCCCCGTTCTCCTCCTACCGTTGCATCCATGTCCGACGCCCGTCGGGCCCGCGCCGAGCATCTGGCCGCCATCGCTTCCCGCGTTGCCCAGACGGCGCCCGTCGGCGGACGTCCTCGTCGTTCCCCGTCGCCCGCCATCAACGCTGCCACCGGCCCGGCGGGGGGCGAACAGCAAGCGTCGTCTCAGCATCCATCCGTGCGGCAAGACGGTCGTACCGCCACTCCATCGCTCACACCAGCTGTTTCTTCGTCCCGCGCGCTCCGCGCACCCTTGGAGGCTCGAGCTGCGCTCGTCGCGGCAAACGAGCTCCTGCGCTACCATCCCGTCGACGACGTCTACGAAGAGTGGCTCGGCCGCGTCGCCGAGCTCGTCCGCGCCGCGGGGGGCTCTCCCGCGCCGTCCGTTCTGCCGCGCCGCACCCCGCCCCATGCGGGCAACGAAGCTCCGGGGGCGTACCAGCCGCCTCCTCTCCAAGAAGATGCCATGGCTCCAAGGCGCGTGGCCCCTGGGCGGAACCCGCTCTGTCAGGTGCCAGCGCAGCAAGAACGGAGCTGCCAAGAAGTCCCTCGCCCGCAAGGAGCTGCCCGGGCGCTCCCTGCTCCGGCTCCGGCACGCCAAGACCCCGCGCTGCTCCTAGCTGCAGCGCGAGGGGACCCTCAAGACCGAGCTCTCCACCAGCCGAAGCCTTTCGTGGCCACCGCAGGCTACCGTGCCTACACCACCGAGTTGCGTAGCGTCGCGTGGCCCGGCAAGTTCAAGCCAGACCTGCCTCCTCGTTATGACGGCATGACTGACCCTGCCGAGTTCCTCCAGCTCTATGAGCTGGGCATCGAAGCTGCCAGCGGGGACGAGAAGGTCATGGCGAACTGGTTTCCCATGGCGCTCAAGGAAGGAGCTCGCACCTGGCTCCTGAATCTGGCTCTAGGCACGATCTCTTCCTGGGACCAGATGCGCACCCGCTTCATCGCCAACTTCCAAGGTACTCGCGACCGGCCACCCGCTGTGAGCGACATGCGCCACATCAAGCAACAACCTGGAGAGACCCTGCAAAAGTACATCCAGCGCTTCAACAGCGCGCGCCTCAAGATCCCCAAGGTGTCTGAGGAGGCCATCATCTCGGCCTTCTTCGATGTTGTGCGCGACGTCAAGATGAAGGAGGAGCTGGCGATGCATGAAGACATGTGCACCTCCCTGGAGCTGTTCAACTTGGCGACCAAGTGCGCCAGGGCTGAGGAGGGACGCCTCTCCCTCCTCGAGCTGCCTGCCGCAGACCCAGAAGAGAAGAAGCCCAAGGCCAAGGACGTGAAGCGCAAGGGGGCTGCCGTGCTCGCGGCAGAACCAGACACCAAGCGGGGCAAAGATCTGCCTGAGTCCTCCCAGGGCGGCCGGTACTGTGTGTACCACGACCTCCACACCCACAACACCAACGAATGCCAAGAACTCCGCGCCGTGCGAGAAGGAAGGATCGGCCGTCGTCCCGAACGCGCCGATCGGGGCTACGGCCGAGGAGGAGGAAGAAACGCAGGACGCTGGGTAGACCGCGGCCCGCACCAAGGGTGGCGCGATCAACCTCGCGAGGATCGCTGGCGAGACCTGCCTCACGAGGGGGACTGGAGAGATCAGCCTCGTGAGGATCGCCCACAGGGCCACGCAGGCCTCCCTCCACTGCCGCCTCAGCCAAGGAGAAACGAGGACCGCCATTAAGACGAGGGGGCTGGGGGCTTCCAGGAGCCTCGCGCCATCGCCTGCATCCTGGGTGGAGCTCAAGCCCCAGCCTCCCAATGCATCTTCAAGCAGTTTGCCCGTGAAGTGAACGCAGCCCTTCCCAGGCTTGAAGCAACGCGTCCTCTTAGGTGGTCGGCGTGCGCCATCACATTCAGCTCAGCGGATCAACTCAAGTGTGCGGCCACAGCCGGAGTCCTCCCGATGCTTTGCTCCCCAGTCATCAGCAATGTACTGGTCACCAAGACCCTCATCGATGGTGGGGCAGGGCTCAACGTCTTGTCCGTGGAAACGTTCAACAATCTCCAAGTGCCTTACGACCAGCTTCAGCCAACCAAGCCCTTCTCCGGAGTCACCGATGGCTCCACGGTCCCGATTGGGCAGGTCCGCCTCCCTGTCACCTTCGGGGCACGCGACAACTACCGCACCGAGCTCATCGACTTCGATGTCGCCCACATCCACCTGCCATACAACGCCATCCTCGGGTACCCAGCGCCGGCCAAGTTCATGGCCGTGACTCACCATGGCTACAACGTCCTCAAGATGCCAGGAAGTGGCGGAGTCATCACGGTGCCCTGTGAAGAGAGGGATGCAGTGTGTTCCCTGGAGCGAGCCTTTCAGGCCGCGACACTGGAAGACCCGGATCGCGGAAGCAGGAGGCTTCCCGAGACCGCCCCCAAGAAGAAGAAGACATCGTCCGGACCAGCCCCTCGGGAGGCGGGCCCCTCAGGGCCCGCATCTACCCAGGGGGAACCTCCTTCCATCGCATAGGAAAGCGCGCCAGGCGCCCTCCTCAGGCAGGGCTCGGGGGCTCTCCCCTGGAGGGCCACCGACCTGGCCAGGGTCACGAGGGAGGCGCTTGAGCACCACATGGAGGCGTGTTTTGAAGCACGTTTCCCTCACGAAGGAGCAAGGCAAGGAAGGTCAGGCCCGCAGGAGTTCGTCGACAAGGCCATTCAAGAACTACAGGAATCAAGAATCATGAGAGGTTGCCGGCATCTACCGGCTGTGGCTCCCCATCCGGGCGAGGATGGTGGGTTGCGCGTCTGCATCGATGTACCAGGGCTCAACCAAGCCGCCACGATGGGGTGCCTCTGGCCCTCGCGAGTGGGGCGCTGCGGGGGCCCGCCCCACAGCTACGTTCGCATGCCTTACGGCTTGCCGAGCGCGGCTACAACGCGCCAGCGCCTCATGAGGGGCATCATGGAGGCTCAAGAAGACAGGCGTTCCGCAGCCTTGGCGGAGGTGGAGATGATTCGTGAAGAGCTACCAGTGCCTCCGGAGCCTCCCGAGGCCCCTGGGCCTGGGGGCTCGTGAGGATCGGCTTCCGCGGCCTGCCGAGTCTGCTGCACCAACACCCCTTCGCCTTCAACACCCGCAGGTGACATCTTACAAGTTTCATTTCCAGCTAGGAGCGCCCTCCCCGGGCTGCATCATTCCCAAGCCGCGTGGGTCCGTCCCTGTGGTATGTATCACTTTTATTTCATGACGTTAGCTTGCTTTGTTGGGGGCGCCCCTCGGGCTGCATCATCCCCAAGTCGCTCGGGCCCGACCCAGCGATGTCTACCATCCCAGTATCTGTTTGAATGAATCCCCTCCTTCGCAGCTAACGTGTTTGATCTAGTTGCCTGCTCAACTGACGCCAACTGACGGAATTGCTCCCACAACGGCACGACGCTTGCGCATGGGTCCGTTCCTGCAACACCGACAAACCTGAATGGCTGAGCTCTGGCCGCGACAACCCCACATGGCGCCACCTCGTCAAGCCTCCAGTGCCTCACCTCCTCCCGGAAGCAACTAACGGCAGACTGATAGTTGTCATGGCAACCTTTTCTTCCTTCTATGATGAGTTTACAGGATCCCCTAAGGGAGTTGCGCCAGGCAAGGCCCTCGCGGCGTTCCTTTCACTCTCGTCCGTGCGAACCGCTTGCACGTTAAAGGGGGGGTGCCTGAGCATCGCGACTCAGGGCTCCTACTGGCTCTCCAGCCCTCACCCTCTGGCCTTGACCACGGCATCGCGACCTGGCATACCAGCGACGGCTGAGACTAGCTCGAGGTCCGGGACCCGAGGACGTAGAGCAGAAAGGGGAGCAAAGGCGGGGGAGAAGGGGCACGCGAGGACCTCGCCGAGCGATTCCGCTCCTGCTGACGCGCGGACCCGACGACACACCAGGAATGATCCCGGACTCTCGAGATAAGTCACCGCCCGAAAGCACCGGCTATCGTAGCACTACCCCCGCACCTCATGCAATTCCGTGTCAGCGACGCCGCTCTCCTTTCTCACCGAGAGACGGCTGCTTGGGCGCCAAAGGGGACCTCCTGAGCATCGCGACTTAGGGGCTCTTACCGGACCCCGGGTCGCTCACCTCCTGGCCTTGACCACGGCATCGCGATCTGGCATACCAGCGATGGCTGACGCCGCCTTGGGACTGGGACCTGTCGGCGCAGAGCACCAAGCCCTCGCGAGGTTAGAAAGGGAGAACTGAGCTAAGACGGAATCAGCAACTCGCACAGCTCTACAACAAGGGTCATGTATTAACAAACAGGATTACAGGCACCTTACAAGCCCCCATGGGGCGCATTTTGATTCCTCGCAGGGAACGGATCCTAAGGGATGCTAACTAAACGCGCTCCTGCAAAAGATGCCATCATCAACGGTGGACCGTCGAGCGCCGGCGCCAACCCCATCCAGATCAGAGTCGGCGACAGCCAGATGAGCCCGCCCTGCTCCAGGAGCGGCGCCGGCTCGCGGGCTTGTAGCTGTCGTCGCTCGTCTCCGGAGTCGCGAAGATCTCGCTGGAGTCGCTGGATCCCCCGGCGCCTCCATCACCTGCAGAGCCGCCAAGGGAGCGGTCGACGGGCCTAGCCATCACCATGGCGAGGTCCTGGCCTCCTCTCCCGGGGCAACACTCCAGCCGGCGCCCATCCGCGTCGAAGACCTTGAAGAACATCACCGAAGCGCCATCGTACGCCAAGTGGACCGCGAAGACGCCCCTCACCCTACAAACCCGGGCGATCTCTCTCCAGCCACGAGTCATGAAGACCTCGCCCGGGGCAGCGACCACGACCTCTGCCTCGGTCGCGAGGGCGCTGCAGCCGGCGTGCTACAGCCAGAGCTCCAGGGGCTCCCCCGGCGGGATGATGGAGGCGACGAAGGGAGGCAGACGGATCCAAGACTGGAGAGGAATGGCGACGTGGAGCACGAACTCTTGGGAGGAGTTCCCGGCGTGGATCCCAGGAGGAACAACCCACACCTTCGTGACCCGTCAGCGCCGACGACGGCGCTGACCGCGGGGATCGACATCGACCCCTAAGAGAACCCTCGACGTGGGCATGCAAGGGAAGCAGGAACCCTGGCGGAGCCCGCTCGCACCAAGGCCTCGACGCCATCTGACGATCCTCCTCGTCCCGGCCGCAAAGGGCGAGCCGTTTCTTCGGCGGGAGCGGGCCTGGTCCCTCTCGAGGAGCCTTTCCCTTCTCCGCTGCAGAGAACCGGCAGATCGGAGCCATCGCGGCAAGATGGAGCAAGGATCGGGAAGAAGGATAAGCAAGGAGGGATGGACTGGAAGGGCACGCGCAGTTCCGTACTTATAGCCAGCGAAGGCCAACCGCCGGCCTCCACGATCACAGGTAATCATGACACGATTTGCATGCAGGGACTTGTCCAACTCGCGCGATCACCAAGGCAACGTGGGGAAGAGGAGACGCCCACGTCCCATCAACCGCCACGCGGCGCCCAGGGCCGCAGGCTGTTAGGGCCCACGGCGCTTCGCCCTTGCCCTTTCGCCTCTCGGCACGGCCAAGTCCGGGCGCGCCTTGGGCCCGGGGGCTACTGTCGGTGTTCTGGGAACGGGGGTCCCCAGACTTGCCTGCCTGCGGCCTGCGGCGTGGCTTGAAAGGGGACCCAGCACGGCCCATCTTCATCAACACAAGACTCAAGACCCTCGCGAGGGGCCAAGCCTCGCGAGGCGACGACATGGACCTTCCTCAGGCACGGCCTCGTCAGGCTGGCTCGCGAGGAGGCGGAGAGATCAAGGCGGGGTACCTCGCGAGGTGCCCGTGACGCAAGCCATGACGACTCGGGGTGCCAGGCGGGTGCCAGCCCACGCAGCGTCCTCCTTTCCTCTTTGGTGAAAAGGGGGCAAGTGCAGCCGCGGAGTACCGAGGCATCAGGCAAAGGTTGCCATTTCGGTGCAACAAGACTAAGACCAAGAGGACTACGAGACGGAGGTCACCGTGGAGCCCAAGACGGTGTCATCACCAGAGCTTTGCGCAGGTGAAGACTGCTTTTGTCAGGTACCCCCTAGCTACATCCACCGGGTCTAGATCTAGCACCCAGGCTTTGGAGCGGCTCAGGGCAATCAAGGCTCCGGCTCTGGCACAGGATCGTTTGACCTCTTGAAACCTGGCGGGTAAGATTGACAATTTCTTCAAGACATCGTTGAGACGATTGGGTCCTTGGTTGGCAGGAGAGATAGCAGCAAGTGCTCGTTGAGCGCCAGTATACAACTGCTCCACTAAGGTGTAAACTGCCTTCAGTTTGGTCACATTTCTTGGCTCAGATTTTTGCTTCGCGGACCTGCACATATTTTTTAAACAAGGGGTCAGCAGGTGGTTTATATTCCGGGTCAAAAGAAGGTATAAAAGATCAGTACAGATGGCTTACCAAAGATGGCGGAAACCATTTTAGACACCCGGTTCTTTAAGCCGGTAAGCTCCATGGTAACCTCCTTAAGAGTCGCTTCAGCTTTTTCAGCGCATTGTATCAGCATTGTCTTTTCTTCGGCCCAGGATTTCTTTTTGGCAATCAAGCTGGTTTTCAATTTTTCCGTTTCAGAAAGACTCAATTGAAGTTTAGAATCAGCAGACTTGATTTCTGCCTCTTGATCCGCCAGCCGGGTCTTTGCATCAGTTAATTGGGAGCCCAATTCAGATAGGGCGTTCTACAAAACATACACAGGTGTGTCAAGGCTTAAACTGAAAGTTATAAAGATTCAAGTCTCAAGTACTTTGCACCGCAATACCACTTGACATTTGGGGGCTAATGTCTACCAAAACAATCTTTTATGACTCTTATATGTTTCAAGTCCCAAGTGTTTTACAAAGTAATAACACTTGACGCTTGGGGGCTAATGTCTACCAAAGCAATTTTTTATCTCTTATATATTTCAAGTCCCAAGTGCCTTACAAAGTAACAGTACTTGGCACTTGGGGGCTAATGCATGATATTCAGAAAGTTTCTCAAGATTAAACCGGATTACAATATTTATTGGGACTGGCAAAAGACAACTATGAAGTTAAGTACCGGTTCATTTATGATAAATTGAGCCGGCCCTTGGGGACTACAGGTGAAGTTTACACTATTTTATTGGACTTTTGAAAAACTTAGAGAGAAAGTATCAATCTATATCATAAACTCTCCAGATCATTCAGGTTCATCATCTCAAGACTTGGGGGCTGGCAGAGTATAAGTAAAGCAGAGAACATACCTCATATTTCAGCTGCAGTTGCTTGACCATCTCAATTTCTGACTCACGGCTGGAGTAAACATGGCTAAGATAGCCGGACAATATGTCACTAGCATTCAAATGAGTGTAGTGAGAGATATCGAAACACACTTTCTGTCTCTCCAAGGCTTCTTGTTTAGCAGTGTACCGAGCTAACACAGTGGGACTCCCTAGTTCAACAAAACGGCTACCGGTGATTAGAACGTCATGATCAGAAGATGATGGCGGGTTAGCTGAACTGGATGGTCTGGCAGTAGAGGGGTTAACAACGGTATCATCAGCTGACGGCTCAGGAGGGTCTAATTGAGTATCAACAGCTGGGTTTTCTGGTGCTTCAGTTCGAGGGGGAGAAGTTGGCATGGCCGGTTCAGGTGCAAGAACTGACGGGTCTTCCACCGGTTTAACCACTTTGGCCTTCTTGGACTTGGCTTGACCACTAATAAAGATTTTATGAGACAGTTAGTGCAATGATGCAGTTTTTAAAGACATAGAGGAAAGATGATTTTTTTCCTTACCCAGGGGCAGTCTTAAAGGCCGGAAATTGCGTCTGAGATGAGTCGCCAGAAGAGCGAGAAACCTCCTGCGAAGGTAAAATAAAGTTAGTAATGCAAGAGAATAGACTCATTAATAAAAGCAGAAGATGAAGATAAAAGAGACCTCATTTTGGCGTTTTCGAGGAGTTTGTTGTACAATGGAAGGCAGTTCATCGTCGTTCCGGGCCTGACGGCGGCTCTCATCTTGCTACTTTTTCAAAAGAAAATGAGGGTCCAAATAAGCTAAAGGGTGTGAAAACCTTACTTTCCGGGTTACCAGTCGAAGTTTCTGTCTTGGCAAATGGGCCGAGTCGGAGGAAATAGTTACCTCTTCTTCTACGGCCTGACTGGCCCCCGTGTCGTCCTGGCAATAGTCAGTGTCAATAAGGTTATTAAAAAACTGGTCAAGGGAGTCAAGGGCTACCTCCGACTCAGAATCATCATCAAGCTTTAACAGGTCCTCAGCGGTGCTCTTTTTCTTCTTGGACCTCCGGGTCGTCTTCTTGGCGGCTTCATGGTCATACTTGGCTTTCCAGAAGTCAGATTTGGCCTGTAAACAAGTAAACAAGATAAAAGGTCATGCAGGTATTTAAAACTGTTGAGGAAGATACAAAGAGAAAGGGGTCAAGGGTTTTTACCTCCAGCGCCGGGTTAAGTTTGCAGAAGGGGTTTAACTTGACTTTACTGCAGTCTTCATATTTGCCGTTCACCAGAAGGGTTGACATTGAAACAATATCTTCTTCAGTTAGTTGAACAGAGCTGTGACGAAGAGAGTCATCTGGGCCTCCGCCATAGTCATACATCAATTTGGATCGGCGCCTTAGGGGGATGACCCGCCACGAGACCCAGCAACGGGTCAGGTCAACTCCGGTTAAGCCATTCCCCAGTAAGGCACTAATCCTCTTAATAGATGGGATAAGCTTCTTGCGTTCGGCGGCAATAAGCTTATCAGGGAGCACAAACTTGGAGTCCAGACGCTCCGCGCGGTAACCCGGCAGTGGTTTTTCATTGGCTGGAGATGTGTCTTGGCAATAGAACCAGGCCTGGTTCCAATCCTTGGGATGATTCGGTAAGACTATTAGGGGAAAGACGGTGCCCTGTCGACGCTGAATTGAGATTCCACCGAGTTCCAAGCTAGGGCCATTGGTACACTCATTTTGGCGGTTCAGATAAAAGTACTCACTGAAGAGTTACACAGTCGGCTCTTCTTGAAGATACACCTCATAGAGAACTTGGAAGTTGCAGATATTGGATATGGAATTGGGACCAAGATCTTGAGGGTGGAGTTTGAAAAAATGAAGAACGTCTCTGAAGAACTTTGAGCCGGGTGGTGAAAAACCCCGATTCCTGTGGTCAGAGAAGACAATAACTTCACTGTCTTTTGGGTTAGGCCATTCCTCGTCCGGGTCAGGTGCACGGTAAGACATAACATTCTTCTCTGGAAAAAATCCTATGGTGAAGAATTCCTTAGTTATCCTTCAGTCACTGTAGAGGGGACCCAGTTGTAGATAGTCGGTGCTTTTGACGGCATGATGATCAAAAGACGAACTAAAAAGAAAGTAACATGCTGGTTCAATTCAATGGTGATGGTGAAGTTAAATGATGAGGGTGCAAATGAGTAATGGCGGCTTAAGTAAGGGCTAATGTCATATAAGGGAAAAGTAAGCCGGCATCATAAGCCGCCATGACTAAAGACATTTGAAGGAAACCAGAAACAGAATTGGCTAAGTGTTGAGGCAAACAAGTTTCCTAATTTCTTGATATTATTCTGGATCAAATGGTCGTTCAAAATGGAAAATATTCTAGACCTAAAAATCTAGCACAGATGAGTTCATGAGTTCTAATGAGGCCTTTGAACCAGAGAAAGGGATCTGTTGGCATAAAGAATGGGCACAAAACAACTACCGCACATATATATGTTCTTTTTGGATCAAGAAGAAGCCGCAGTGGAAGAACTACAAAGAAACCGTGATGAACTATGAAGAACACGTAGAAACCTAGAAACCCTAATGCGGATCTGAGGAGCAGGAAGGTGAACACTTACAACCACGGATCTTCTGCGGAGGTCACCGTCGTTCTCTGGACCGATTCAGGTTGATGCAGCGGCCAAGGTCAACGAAGACGAGGCGCTCTGCGATGACGACAGAGCTCGAGCAGCGGTAGGGTTGCGAGAGGAAGAAGACGAAGAGAGAGAAGAATGAGAAAGACCAGGGCATGCCTATTTATAAGGGGATAAGAAAACAGGCGGGCGAAAAAATCGAGGTAGACCCGAATAATGATTATCCAGCTAAACGGACGCCTCGATTCTCGGAAGACATTAAAAGATAAGGATCCGTTGAGGATGGCGTCAGAGCAGTTTTTCGTGTTTTCAGAAGATGACATCATGGCGAGTTACAGAATTTCTACAAAGAGAGGAAGATGGATTTCATTTAAGTATTGAAGATTGACAAAGAACAAAGTTCAAAGTCAACCTGGGGCCTAATGTTGGGAATATAGCTACCAAGAAAGACCCGCCCAGGAGGGGCCGGGTCAACCCCAACGGCGAGTTACAAAAGGAGCCCAATAATATTCAAGGTGATAGTTTATTTAGACTTGTAGAAGGCCTAAGCCCAGAGGCGGCTTAAGGCCCAATATTGTAAACTGCCGTATGTAAAGAAAGGCATATAAAGAAGTCACTGAGCTGGACATGTTTTATGAACCGGACGGGACTCTGTAGGCCGCCAGGCCTCAACCTGTGTATATAAGGGGACGACCCGGCGGCGGCTTAGGGCAGGAAACAACAACTCGAAGCCAGGCAAAGCGTATTCGCTCCCTGGTCATCGAAATCCTAGCAATTCCAACACAACTAAACGTAGGCTTTTACCTTCATCGTAAGGGGCCGAACTAGTATAAAACCTCTCGTGTCCTTTGTCCCGATTAACCCCTTTAAGCTTCCTAGTTGCGATGACCCTATGACTAAGTCCTTTTGCTAGGACATCTGCCGTGACAATTCCACGACAATTTCACTGTTCAATCGTCGCCGGGGAAAGATGGGGACGTGGACCCGTGTCGTGAGGGAAATATTGGTGGCCCACTCTGGCGAGAGCACGGCCGTAGCCGCCATGGGAATGCTAACAAGGTGCATGAGCACGGCCGCAATCTGCATCGAGCAGCCAAGGTAGCCCAAACGACCGTTGTTGCTTCTCAGGTGGCGACAACAAAATTTGTCTCGGGGATACACTGCAAAAAATACACTTTCGTGATGATACGTGTTTGTCACAGTAGGTCACGTTTTCTGTCATGCATGTACATCCATGACAAATTTATGACATAATCAAGATAGTCATACCTGTGTTGTCGTAGAAGTGTTCCACGACAGTACCAAAATTATCATCACGGAAGTGTCCACTTCCATGATGATAAATCGCGCGTCACAAAAGTGCTTTCATCAAGGGTGACTGATGTCTACTACACAACCTTCTTGTTGTAGACGTTGTTGGGCCTCCAAGTGCAGAGGTTTGTAGGACAGTAGCAAATTTCCCTCATGTGGATGACCTAAGGTTTATCAATCCGTAGGAGGCGTAGGATGAAGATGGTCTCTCTCAAGCAACCCTGCAACCAAATAACAAAGAGTATCTTGTGTCCCCAACACACCCAATACAATGGTAAATTGTATAGGTGCACTAGTTCGGCGAAGAGATGGTGATACAAGTGATATATGGATAGTAGATAATAGTATTTGTAATCTTAAAATATAAAAACAGCAAGGTAACTAATGATAAAAGTGAGCGTAAACGGTATTGCAATGCTAGGAAACAAGGCCTAGGGTTCATACTTTCACTAGTGCAAGTCCTCTCAACAATAATAACATAATTGGATCACATAACTATCCCTCAACATGCAACAAAGAGTCGCTCCAAAGTCACTAATAGCGGAGAACAAACGAAGAGATTATGGTAGTGTACGAAACCACCTCAAAGTTATTCTTTCCAATCAATCCGTTGGGCTATTCCTATAAGTGTCACAAACAGCCCTAGAGTTCGTACTAGAATAACACCTTAAGACACAAATCAACCAAAACCCTAATGTCACCTAGATACTCCAATGTCACCTCAAGTATCCGTTGGTATGATTATACGATATGCATCACACAATCTCAGATTCATCTATTCAACCAACACATAGAACCTCAAAGAGTGCCCCAAAGTTTCTACTGGAGAATCACGACGAAAACATGTGCCAACCCCTATGCATAGGTTCATGGGCGGAAACCGCAAGTTGATCACCAAAACATACATCAAGTGAATCACGTGATATCCCATTGTCACCACAGATACGCACGGCAAGACATATATCAAGTGTTCTAAAATCTTTAAAGACTCAATCCGATAAGATAACTTCAAAGGGGAAACTCAATCCATTACAAGAGAGAAGAGGGGGAGGAGAAACATCATAGGATCCAACTATAATAGCAAAGCTCGCGATACATCAAGATCGTATCATCTCAAGAACACGAGAGGGAGAGATCAAACACATAGCTACTGGTACATACCCTCAGCCCCAAGGGAGAACTACTCCCTCCTCGTCATGGAGAGCACCGGGATGATGAAGATGACCACCAGAGAGGGATTGCCCCCTCCGGCAGGGTGCCGAAACGGGTCTAGATTGGCTTTCGGTGGCTACGGAGGCTTCTGGCGGCGGAACTCCCGATCTATCATCTCCACGGATGTTTTTAGGGTATATGGAGATATATAGGAGGAAGAAGTACGTCAGGGGGGCCACGAGGGGCCCATGAGGGTGGAGGGCGCGCCCAGGGGGGTGGGCGCGCCCCCTGCCTCATGGCCTCCTCATAGGTCCCCCGACGTGCACTCCAAGTCTTCTGGGCTTCTTTCCTTCCAAAAATGAGTTCCGTGAAGTTTCAGGTCAATTGGACTCCGTTTGATTTTGCTTTTTGTCGAAACCCTAAAACAGGGTAAAAACAGAAACTGGCGCTAGGCTCTGGGTTAATAGGTTAGTCCCAAAAATGATATAAAAGTGTATAATAAAGCCCATAAACATTCAAAACAGTAGATAATATAGCATGGAGCAATCAAAAATTATAGATACGTTGGAGACGTATCAGCATCCCCAAGCTTAATTCCTGCTCGTCCTCGAGTAGGTAAATGATAAAAACAGAATTTTTGATGCGGAGTGCTACTTGGCATAATTTCAATGTAATTCTTCTTAATTGTGGTATGAATATTCAGATCCGAAAGATTCAAGACAAAAGTTCATATTGACATAAAAATGATAATACTTCAAGCATACTAACTAAGCAATTATGTCTTCTCAAAATAACATGGCCAAAGAAAGTTCATCCCTACAAAATCATATAGTTTAGTCATGCTCCATTTTCATCACACAAGAATGCTCTCATCATGCACAACCCCGATGACAAGCCAAGCAATTGTTTCATACTTTAGTAATCTCAAACCTATAAACTTTCATGCAATACATGAGCGCGAGCCATGGACATAACACTATGGGTGGAATATAATAATGAGGGGGTTATGTGGAGAAGAAAAAAAAAGGAGAAAGTCTCACATCAACGAGGCTAATCAATGGGCTATGGAGATGCCCACCGATTGATGTTAATGCAAGGAGTAGGGATTTCCATGCAATGGATGCACTAGAGCTATAAATGTATGAAAGCTCAACAAAAGAAACTAGTGGGTGTGCATCCAACTAGCTTGCTCACGAAGACCTAGGGCACTTGAGGAGGCCCATTGTTGGAATATACAAGCCAAGTTCTATAATGAAAAATTCCCACTAGTATATGAAAGTGATAACATGAGAGACTCTCTACTATGAAGATCATGGTGCTACTTTGAAGCACAAGTGTGGTAAAAGGATAGTAACATTGTCCCTTCTATCTTTTTCTCTCATTTTTTTGGGCCTTTCTTTTTTTTGGGCCTTCTATTTTTTATGGCCTTTCTCTCTCTTTTTTTGTTCCTCACTTGGGACAATGCTCTAATAATGATGATCATCACACTTCTATTTATTTACAACTCAATGATTACAACTCGATACTAGAACAAAAGATGACTCTATATGAATGCCTCCGGCGGTGTACCGGGATGTGCAATGATTCATGAGTGACATGTATGAAAGAATTATGAACGGTGGCTTTGCCACAAATACTATGTCAACTACATGATCATGCTAAGCAATATGACAATGATGAATGTGTCATGATGAACAGAATGATGGAAAGTTGCATGGCAATATATCTCGGAATGGCTATGGAAATGCCATAATAGTTAGGTATGGTGGCTGTTTTGAGGAAGATATAAGAAGGTTTATGTGTGACAGAGCATATCATATCACGGGGTTTGTATGCACCGGCGAAGTTTGCACCAACTCTCAATGTGAGAAAGGGCAATGCACGGTACCGAAGAGGCCAGCAATGATGGAAGGGCGAGAGTGCGTATAATCCATGGACTCAACATTAGTCATAAAGAACTCACATACTTATTGCAAAAATCTACAAGTCATCAAAAACCTCGGCACTACGCGCATGCTCCTAGGGGGATAGATTGGTAGGAAAATACCATCGCTCGTCCCCGACCGCCACTCATAAGGAAGACAATCAAATAACACCTCATGTTTCAAATTTTTTACACAACGTTTACCATACGTGCATGCTACGAGACTTGCAAACTTCAACACAAGCATTTCTCAAATTCACAACTACTCAACTAGCATGACTTTGATATTATTACCTCCATATATCAAAACAATCATCAAGCATCAAACTTCTCTTAGTATTCAATACACTCATAAGAAAGTTTTATTATTAATCTTGTATACCTAGCATATTAGGATTTTAAGCAAATTACCATGCTATTTAAGACTCTCAAAATAATATAAGTGAAGCATGAGAGTTCATGTATTTCTTCAAAATAAAACTACCACCATGCTCTAAAAGGTATAAGTGAAGCACTAGAGCAAATGACAAACTACTGCGAAAGATATAAGTGAAGATCAATGAGTAGTCGAATAATTATGCAACTATGTGAAGACTCTCTAACATTTAATAATTTCATATCTTGGTATTTTATTCAAGCAGCAATCAAAACTACATAAAATAAAATGACGCTCCAAGCAAAACACATATCATGTGGAGAATAAAAATATAGCTTCAAGTAAAGTTACCGATGAACGAAGACGAAAGAGGGGATGCCTTCCAGGGCATCCCCAAGCTTAGGATATTGGCTATCCTTGAATATTACCTTGGTGTGCCTTGGGCATCCCAAAGCTTAGGCTCTTGCCACTCCTTATTTCATACTCCATCGAATCTTTACCCAAAACTTGAAAACTTCACAACACAAAACTTAAAGTAGAAAACTCGTAAGCCCCGTTAGTATAAGAAAATAAATCACCACTTCAAGGTACTGTAATGAACTCATTATTTATTTATATTGGTGTTAAACCTACTGTATTCCAACTTCTCTATGGTTCATACCCTCCGATACTACTCATAGATTCATCAAAATAAGCAAACAACACATAGAAAACAGAATCTGTCAAAAACAGAACAGTCTGTAGTAATCTGGATCAAACGTATACTTCTGGAACTCATAAAATTCTCAAATAAATTGCTGGACCTGAGAAATTTATATATTAATCATCTGCAAATATAATTAACTAAAAGCACTCTCCAATAAAAAATGGCAGCAATTCTCGTGAGCGCTAAAGTTTCTGTTTTTTACAGCATGATCAACAAGACTTTCCCCAAGTCTTCCCAACAGTTCTACTTGGCACAAACACTAATTAAAAGCATAAAAACTCAATCATAACAGAGGCTAGATAAATTATTTATTATTAAACAGGAGCAAAAATTAAGGAAAAAATAAAGTTGGGTTGCTCCCAACAAGCGCTATCGTTTAACGCCCCTAGCTAGGCATGATGATTTCAATGATGCTCACATAAAGGATAAGAATTGAAACATAAAGAGAGCATCATGAAGAATATTGCTAATAAATTTAAGTCTAACCCACTTCCTATGCATAGGGATTTTGTGAGTAAACAATTTGTGGGAGCAATAATCAACTAGCATAGGAAGGTAAAACAAGCATAACTTCAAAACTTTAAGCATATAGAGAGGAAAGTTGATATTTTTGCAATTCCTACAAGCATATATTCCTCCCTCATAATAATTTTTAGTAGCATCATGAATGAATTCAACAATATAACCAGCGCATAAAGCATTCTTTTCATGATCTACAAGCATAGAAAATTTACTACTCTCCACATAAGCAAGATTCTTCTCATGAATAATAGTGGGAGCAAACTCAACAAAATAATTATCATGTGAGGCATAATCCAATTGAAAACTAAAATCATGATGACAAGTTTCATGTATATCATTATTCTTTATAGCATACAAGTCATCACAATAATCATCATAGATAGCAACTTTGTTCTCATAATCAATTGGAGCCTCTTCCGAAATAGTGGTTTCATCTCTAAATAAAGTCATGACCTTTACAAATCCACTTTCATCAATATAATCATCATAAATAGGAGGCATGCTTTCATCATAATAAATTTGCTCATCAAAGCTTGGGGGACAAAAAATATCATCTTCATCAAACATAGCTTCCCCAAGCTTGTGGCTTTGTATATCATTAGCATCATGGATATTCAAAGAATTCATACTAACAACATTGCAATCATGCTCATCATACAAGGATTTAGTGCCAAACATTTTAATGCATTCTTTTTCTAACACTTTGGCACAATTTTCCTTTCCATCATACTCACGAAAGATATTAAAAAGATGATGCGTATGAGGCAAACTCAATTCCATATTTTTTTGTAGTTTTCTTTTATAAACTAAACTAGTGCTAAAACAAGAAACAAAAAGATTCGATTGCAAGATCTAAAGATATACCTTCAAGCGCTCACCTCCCCGGCAATGGCGCCAGAAAAGAGCTTGATGTCTACTACACAACCTTCTTCTTGTAGACGTTGTTGGGCCTCCAAGTGCAGAGGTTTGTAGGACAGTAGCAAATTTCCCTCAAGTGGATGACCTAAGGTTTATCAATCCGTAAGAGGCATAGGATGAAGATGGTCTCTCTCAAGCAACCCTGCAACCAAATAACAAAGAGTATCTTGTGTCCCCAACACACCCAATACAATGGTAAATTGTATAGGTGCACTAGTTCGGCGAAGAGATGGTGATACAAGTGATATATGGATAGTAGATAATAGTATTTGTAATCTTAAAATATAAAAACAGCAAGGTAACTAATGATAAAAGTGAGCGTAAACGGTATTGCAATGCTAGGAAACAAGGCCTAGGGTTCATACTTTCACTAGTGCAAGTCCTCTCAACAATAATAACATAATTGGATCACATAACTATCCCTCAACATGCAACAAAGAGTCGCTCCAAAGTCACTAATAGCGGAGAACAAACGAAGAGATTATGGTAGTGTACGAAACCACCTCAAAGTTATTCTTTCCAATCAATCCGTTGGGCTATTC